>NC_090570.1:300000-540000 GCF_017918235.1 Porcisia hertigi
GCGCTGGCCGCGTTCACGAGCCTCGCGAAGACGGGGAACGGGCTGCTGGCCTTCGCTATCGTGACGGTTGTTATCACGTGCTGCTTTATGCTGATGCTGGTGCCATGCCCCTGGCTGGATCGCCTGACGACGAAGAAGCCGACGGCGAATGAGTCACCGGAGGAGGGCGCTGAGGTGCTGACGGACATCGACTACATCGCTCCGCAGTACCAGACCACGTTTTTGCAGAGTTGCTGCACCGTGAGCCTGTGGTGCATCCTGTGGACGTTATTCTGCGGCGTCGGTGCCGAATTCGTGATAATTTTCAATGCCTCGCCCATTTTTTCTGCTCTGACGGAGACGCAGCGGGTGGACACCACGGTGTCTGCGCTGCTGACGGTGCTGAACGGAGCTGGCAGTGCGCTTGGTCGTCTGGCCATGTCGGCGTTCGAGTCTTACACGCAGAAGCGCAAGGCCGAGGACCGCATCCCCATCACTGTTTCCTTCTTTGTGCCGTCGACGATGATCATCATTTCGATGGTGCTGTTCCTTGTGCTGCCGGGCCGTGCGCTGTTGATTGCGTTTGCGCTAGCAGCGCTTGGCAACGGCTTCTGTGCCAGCGTCGTGGTTCTTGTGATCCGCACGATGTACGCCAAGGATCCTGCGAAGCACTACAACTTTGGCTTCAACGCCCTGTGGATCGCGGCGATCGTGCTGAACCGCTTCCTTTACGGCGAGTGGATCGCGTCTCGGGCCGCCAAGCAGGGGCAAAAAGTTTGCATTGGCCGCGAGTGTGTGATGATGCCGCTGCTCGTCATGATTGGGCTCAACCTGACGGCACTTCTCTCGGATGTGTATCTGCACGTCCGCTACACGCGCTTTACGCGCAAGGTGCTGAAGGAGCGTCGCTGCATCAAGGAGCGGGCTGCTGCCCAGCGCAGCTCGTCTCTCAGCTGCCCAGAGAAGGAGACCATTGTTGGTGGTGTACACGATGCCTGAGACTCCGGCAGCAGTCTTGAGGACGCTCTCTAGAGGACGCCCATCAGGAGCAGCAGCAACAACAGGAGAGAGGCGTCCGTGCTAGTGTGAAGGATATATATTCCTTACGTGCACACAGAGAGGTCTCGACGGTGCCCACCACTCTAGGCGGTGTGTGCGATTTTCGCTGGTGCGGCTCGGCCGGAGGGTTCATTCAGTTAATCCTCTCCCCTCCCCCCTCCCCCCCTCCAAACAGCAAAAAAAGAGGGCCATGCCATAAAATGCTGGAGATGGAGGGGGGTGGGTGGGGAAGAGGCGCGACACCGTCCATACAGCACATTTGAAGATGTTCCATTGACGCTAAATAAGTAGCACCGCAGGGATTTCTTCTCTTCTCTTCTTTTTTTTTTTTGAGGTGGACGGATTTGTCGAGGTCGTGTGAGTGTGAGGGGGACCAGACACGCGAGGTAAGCACTCACGGAGACTGTTCTATACAAGAGGGAGGAGGAAGGGAGCGGTGATGGATTCCAGGCCTCCGAGCCTTTTAGTTTCTGTAACGGATACTTCTTCGCTTTCGACCTCCATTCCTCTCTCACTCTCTCTCTCTCTCTCTCCCCCCTCCCTCTATATTGACCTTTTTTTTGTGCGTGTGTGTGTCTTGAAACACTTTAATTCACTTTCTTTTCTTTATAAAATTCATTGTCACTATTGGTTACTTCACTCTTGGCAAAAAATCGAAGCTCTGGGCAGCAGGGGTACCATTGCTGGGTTGGCTAAAAAGGATCGTGCTTCTGGTCTTCTCAGCTCAACGCCCCTGCTCGTTCGTGTGTGGGACAGCATTGTCGCCAAGTAGATTTTTGTTTCTGTCGTCAGCGATGCGCCGCGTAGACCGAAACACTTTTCGCATAAATTTCTGTCAAGTGTCCCGAGGCTGGCGTCCACGTCTGTAACCCAAATATAGTTGCCATTGTGCTCCTCCGAATGCTTTTCAGTAGATTCCCTCTTTTTTTTTTCTCCACAACGACCCCGATACTCACAGAAGCACAGATGTATGCACGCGACGGGGCTGATGACGCCAGCTTTTGAACCCCCTTTTTTTTTTAGTTGTGATATTATTGAAAGTCCCTTAGTCGTTTGTCCTTGCAGTCAGTGATATGTTGCAGGCTTATTTGGTTCTTCGTCTACAGGATCTACACAAATTCACATCCGCTTCTCTCTCTCTCTCTCTCTGTATGTGTGTGTATATCTATATATCTATATATATATACATGTGTACAAGTGTACATGCACAACCATGAGCTGGGGCATTTTTTTTCTTTCTTTTTTCTTCTCCCATGTGCATGTGCGTTCTATATTTTATTGTGTAGTCCTTACGGGAATTTTTTTAAAAATATATTTTATATAAACCACGAACCTTTTTTTTTTTTGCTTGCATATCTCCTGTTTTTTTTTTTTTCAAATCAAACTTCTATAACATTTTTAGTTTTCTCTTTCCCCTCCTGTACTGTCTATTTGAAAAGAAAAATTATATTTTTATATATTTTGGATTTTTGCCTTGATTCTCTTTTGGGTGTTCCATCACTTCTTTTTTTCCCTCCCCTCCCTTCCCTTCCCTTCCCTTCCCTTCCCTTCCCTTCCCTTCCCTCCCCTTCCCTTCCCTCCCCTCCCCTCCCTTCCCTCCCTTCCCTCCCCTCCTCCCCCTCCCCCCCTCCTCCCTCTCCTCCCTCTCCTCCCCCTCTTCCCCTCTCTCCCCCTCCCTGTTGCTCCGTCAACATAACGATGATAAGAGAGAGAGGGTGTGTAGTGGGGGTGGAGTGGGGTGCAAGGATGATTCAACATACCCCCATGTTCAACGAAAGTGAGGCGGGGAAGAGGGTGGTGGTGTTGGTGAGGGACGCACGTGTGTACGGCACATGAAAAAAGGGGTAGAGAAATCACACACACAACACACACACACACACACAGAGACACACAAATATCGGGAAAAGCGTGGCAGAGTAGTACAGAATGGTGTAAGAGGCTCCGCTGCCTGCAGTTTTTTTTTTAGCATGTGTGTCTGTGTGTTTTCCTGTGTACATGTGTGTGTCTGACCGAGTTTCAAGATCGCGATTGCCCTCTCCGTCTCCCTTTCCCTCTTACCGAAACGCAAGTGGGATGTCCAGATGAGCATCGCACCACTGCCGCCCTGGTCAACGATGAAGCGCCTTTCTAAACACACAGATATATATGTATCTGCAGATCTTTTTTGTTTTTCTTTCTACTTACTGAGCCCGCATTTTTTTTCTTTTCTGGTCGACGCGACAAGAAATCTGCAGAAGAACGCGCACTCCCCCCCCTCCCTCCCTCCCACTTTTAAAGGTGGAGACGGAGTCTCAGTGCGATGGACACGCTCCGGAAGGGAGGCGGCAAGAAGGGATGTGACGCGGCTCTGGTGGTCTCGGAGTCTGTGCGCTGAGAGCGACGTTTTCCATTGGGTCCCCCATATACTCAAATGCTGCTGACGAACTTTGGCGAGGACAGCGGGTTTTCTTCTTTTTGACGTGTGTGTGTGTGTGTGGGGGGGGGGGTCGCGTAGTGGGACATGATGCGCGCGCGCTCACGTGTGAAGTGTGTGCGACAAGGAGCGAACGTCAACGCCCCCCCCCCCTATCCCTTCCTCCCCCGGTCCTCTGCAGGTCTATTCAAGTCTCTTTCGTTGATGTCAACTTGGTTTTCTGTCGCTTCTCCCCCCTCCTTTTCTACCGCCTTATCCCCCTACTCTCGCCTGGGTCACTTGATGGCGGTGTTCTTGCGCTGATACGCATGGACGCTGCTTCGACGCGGATTCCATCAAACATTCACATGAGAGTGATTCGACGACTGGCGCCTTGGCCATTCTTTACTGTGACGTTGCGTCCTTTCTCTCTCTTCCCCCCCCTCCTCCCCACTCCTTCACACGGCTCACACACACCGTCATGTCTACCGCCACGAAGAGTTCCGAGGTGACGTTCTTCACTGCCATCGCCAACCGCGATGTAGAGGCGGTGAAGAGGCTCATCGCGCGGCGCTGCAACGTGAATGAGGTGTCGCAGGACCCGGCACTGTACCACCGAACACCACTCCATCTTTGTGTCTGGGACAATTTTGTGGAGGCCGCAAAGCTGCTGCTGGACGCGGGTGCGGATGTGAACGTTCTTGACGATCTTCACGACACCCCATACCTGCTTGCCGGTGCCGAGGGGCGGCAAGAGATTATGGAGCACATCTACAAGAACGCAGAGAGGACACTGCAGTATGGGGGAGCGACGAGCTCCCGCAGAAAGACGAGCGTGCCAGACAACTCTATCGTGAACCGCTATGGTGGCTCTGCCCTGATTCCCGCCTGTGAGCGCGGGCACGTGGAGATGGTGCGTCTGCTTCTCTCGAAAGGGGTCAATGTAAATCACTACAACCACTACAAATGGACTGGCCTGCTGGAGGCCATCGAGCTTGGCGGTGACGATCGTGAACACGTTGAGATTGTGAAGCTGCTCATCGAGAATGGTGTGGATGTCAACCAGGTGGATGGGAATGGCAAGACGCCACTGTACCTCGCGCGGCAGCGCAAAGAGAAGCGCATTTGTGCACTTCTGGAGGCAGCCGGCGGCCACGAGTGAAAGCGTGAGAAAGAAGGGGACAACAACAACAATAACCACACACACATGTTGAAGAGGCGCGTGGTTGAGGTGAGGTGAAGGTGGAGGAGGACGGTGTGATCGAATTGAAGAAAAAAAAGAAGCGACCACAAAGGCCAAACGAAAAAAAATTGGACAAGATGCGACTCACACACCTCTTCCTCTTTCCCTCCCACCCACGCTTTACCATCGGTGCGTTTTGTAGGAGGAATACATGAGCGTTACGCACAAAATGTGGGAGGGGAGGGGAGGGGAGGGGGAGGGGGGGGGAGCCTGGCAGCGATGCGCCTCCTTTTTTGTTATTGGTTTCATCTTCCTTTTCACCTGCTCTATATCTATCTATATATATATATATATATATGAGCATCTCCCCTTCGGCTGCTCCTGGAGAGAAATGGCCCCGTGTGATCTCTCTCTCTCTCTCTCTTTCTCTCGCTGCTCACGTTTCCTTTGGTTGCGCTTCTGCGCCTTTTTTATGTTCTTGGGATGCCCCTCCTCCCTTCCACACCGTTCACTACGCCGCCGGCTTCTCCTCATTCCTTTCGGGGCTGATTTGTTATTGACAGCGGTCCACGCACCCTCACGACAGGGGGTGGGTGAGGGGGAGGGGGAGCGAGGGGGGGAGGGGGAGGGCACACCCCACCGTGCTGTATCGTCTATCGCGTGCTCACTCACCCACTCTGTGTGTGGTGGTGGTGGGGGGGGTGCTCAATCTGCCCTCCCCCTACCTCTGGCGGGGGAGTCTAAGCGCAACTGTAGGGCCGCCTGTAAATCTCTGACTGGATAGGGCTCAGCGCCGAGGCCCCATGTCCGGATGACTGTGCTCAGCAATCGCAGTAAAGCTTGTCTATCGATGCCCCCGTACCATGCGGTGCTTCGGTGAAGCGGCCAAGAAGGAAGTGATGGAGGCGAATAATGTGACGTCTTTTTGTTGACATGGGGCGGTGTTGGGAATGGTTAGGTAAAAGCCACACGTTGAGGTTAATGGGCTCCCCGCGCCTCGCTCCTGAATCCGCTGGTCTCCTCGTATGAGTTTTCTTTGCGCGTACACATGCATGTGCATGCGTGCGTCAGGGTGCGCCGACGTGTACTTGATCTTTTTTTTTCTTGCTTCTTCTCTGTGTTATTCATCTCATTGCTCGCTAAAGCTGAGTTCTCGCTCCCTTCTTTGCCTACCCACTCCATTCACCCTTTTTTTTTGTCGTTGATGTTCAGGTCAACTGTCCATCTCCGAGTGAGTGTGCGTGGCGTGTGTCTGTGTGTGTGAACGTCATTCCTTGACTCCACCCAGCGGTCTTTTCTCACCGATTTCAAGCTCGTTTTTCTGTCCTTTCTCTCTCTCACATCACCCCCCCCCCCCTCCCCTCTCCCTCTCCCTCTCCATCCCCCTCCCCCTCTCCCTCTCCCTCTCCATCCCCCTCCCCCTCTCCCTCTCCCTCTCCCTCTCACATCCCCCTCCCCCTCTCCCCCTTGCCCCGCTCTCTTGGTAATGGCAAAAAGGGAGAGCCAGCATGAGGGGCGTCTGAAGGGAGAAGACGGGGGCGTAGTGCTCACGGAATAAATAGAAAAAAGGCCGTACCCCCTCCCCCCTCGACCAGAGCCCCTCTCCCACGGGCGAGTGAGTGGGTGGGGAAACAGCGTCTATATATATATATATACATATATGTGTGTGTGTGTGTGTACCCGTCTCTGAGGTGACAGTCACTCAAAGCTTTGTGAGCATGTATGTAATCGCACTCGTGTACCGTCCTCCTCAGGCGTGCTCACGCCCACCCTGTGCGAACGCCACGGGAGGGTTCTACGAGTTTTTTTTTCTACACTGAATGCCTTCACCCCGCAACAGTAGCAGAGGTGAAGAAAGAGGAGGAGGGAGGGAGGGAGGGGGACCCTGCTTTGGCTTCTGTCCATGCTTTCCCTGCTCTCCACCGCCTCTCGAAGTCCCCCCCCTTCTCCCCCTTCTCCCCCTTTTCTCCCCCTATAACTCCTCCCTCCTTTTTTTGCTCTCTCGTCATAGAAAAAAGCCAAAAGGCTCTTCCCGATCTTCACACCAGCGCACCCCCCAAAAGCGAATTGCTCGAACACACACGCGTATTGCCTTCCCTCCCCCTCCCTCTTCACACACACACACACACACACACACACACATACACATACACACGCCCCGCCCCGCCATCTCCCCTGCAATTCAAAAAAAAACAAAGCAAGCCACATTCTACACTACCCATGGATCCAACTCTGACTGAGTTGTTGCATCATTCCAACTTGGAGTGGATTTTTGTGGGCGGAAAGGGTGGCGTGGGTAAAACCACTACTTCGTGTGCGTTGGCGACCTTGTTTGCGACAACGCCAATCCGCGATGCAACAGCCCCGGACGGTACGCGAACGCGACGAGTGTTGCTGATCTCGACAGATCCAGCGCATAACCTTAGTGACGCCTTTAACCAGCGCTTCGGTCCTCAACCGACCCCAGTGAATGGGCTAGAGGATTGCTTGGCTGCCATGGAGGTGGACCCGAAGAACTTCACTCATGGTGCGTTGATGAGCTCGATACCGGCGACGCAGAGTGGTGGCGGTTCCTCGAGTGCAAACGCGGAGGCAGATACAGTTGCACACACCGCCAGCTTTGCTCGTATCGCGGCGGTTCTTAAGGAGGCAGCGCGCACGATGCCTGGCATCGACGAGATCTCTGTGTTTGCAGAGATTTTGCATTACGTCCGCACGTTGTCCTATGACCTGCTCATCTTCGATACCGCACCGACGGGTCACACGTTGCGCCTGTTGGCACTGCCGCAGACACTAAACCACACGTTTGACCAATTAATGAGCCTGGAGGGCTTAGCGCCGATGTTGGAGGCCGCTTCGCACTTCATCGGCTCTTACTCCGGAGCTGGTGGTGATTCTCAGAGTGGCACCACCGCCTGCCGCGAGCCATTGGCAAGCGCAGCTTCGTCGTCGAGCACCACCGCTGCAGACTCGTCGCAGAACAGCTGGTCTTTAACCGCAGAGGAAGTCCGTGAGAAGGTCCTTCAGTGGCGCCAGTCCATGGAGGAGGTGCAGGCCCGCTTCAACGACCCGAATCGCACCGGTTTTGTGTGCGTTTGCATTGCCGAGTTTTTGAGCGTCTACGAAACCGAGCGCCTTGTTCAGGAACTTATGAAGTACAACATCGGCTGCGACAGCATCGTTGTGAACCAGCTCGTGCTAAAGCCGTCGTCAGAGCCGCCGTGTCGCATGTGTGCCGCTCGACAGACGATACAGTCTAAGTACCTTGAGCAAATCGATCTCTTGTACGACGACTTCCATGTTGTGAAGATGCCGCTACTCAGTGACGAGGTGCGCGGCGTCGCAGCACTAAAGACGTTTGCACGCTTCTTGCAGGAGCCCTACGACCCAGACAAGCACGGCTACATCGACGTGCAGGGGTCTTGTTGAGAGGTCAGCGGGTGTCGAAGCAGGATACGCACTGCTGGACGAGGGGGTCTTGTGATACTGCTCGTCGAAGGATGGCGCTGGTGGTGTGCTAATGCAGGAACGTGTTCTGCGCGCGCGCGAGAGAGAGAGAGCGCTCTCAAGAAGTGGCAGTGGGAGAAGGGAGGAGAGGGGAGGGGAGAAGCGGAACACACACACACACACTCAAGTGATTGAAAGGGATGGGCTTGGGGGGGGGGGAGTTGCCGGTTGTGCGGCGATACGTCCATAGCCCTGGGAAAAGGGGGAGGTGCTGCCCCCCCCCTCCCTCTCTCTCTTTTTTTTTCCCTTCCTTGACGAGATCACGATGAGAACAGTTCATTTATATCAAGAAAACCAACAACAAAAAAAGACTATTAGGAGGGGAGAGAGAGAGAGAGGGCGTGGCACCTACACGCCGTCTGCGCCTTCCGCTCCAGTTGTCCCACTCTCTTCCCTTTCAAACGGGCAGTCTAACCTTCAAGTGCATCGATAACACAAACATACAGACAGACACGTAAAGAAAACCTTACAGATATGCAAGCAATGACACTCAGCTTGTATACGTGTCTCGTTATCTCTTACCTCTATTTTGATGTTTGTAGGCGTCGCCTCCCCTACAGGGCTTGATGCGGTGGAAAAGATGAAGGGGGTTCAAACCCCGCGCTCCTTTTAGCAGCGCAGACTTGTGTGCGTGTGTGTGTCTGTCTCTGTCTCTGTGTGTTTCTTTTTAGAGTGTTTTTTTTTTTACGAAGGGGCGGGGGTAACTGTGTATACAAGCTTGTGTGTATCTCATCTCTGCGCGCGCCTTTTTTTGTTTCGAAGTGCACCAGTGTCAATCATCGCGTTTTGCTTGGTGGTTGCCACTGCACGTCTTGTCTGCCCACGAAACCAATCCATCATTATCATCCCCCTCTCCTCCCCTCCCCTCCTCGTCCTCCTTCCTCTTTTCAATTCTCTTTTGCTTCCTCAGCGCGCTCCCCTCACCTCCCCTCACTCCCCCCTCCCCCTTCTTCCTCAAAGTCCTCTCTCTGTCCTGCTTCTCACTCCCCCCTCCACTACTCCCTTCCTTCACCCCCCCCCCCCTGAATGCATGCCTATCGTGGCGACCACTCACATATTTTCGATTTCTCTCTTTGTCTCTGAAGGCGTGGGTGTGTGTCTCGGAGGGTTCCTGGAACGACAGCACGTGTGCATCTCTTTCGGAGTTCAGCGTCGCGTCTTTACCTCTTCCCCCTCCCCCTCCCCCTCCCCCTCCCCCTTCCCCGCACCACATATACAGATTCTTTTTTGGTTTTTTAGTCTTCCTAGCGGACATGCCGGTGCTTCACGCACCTCCTGTGGTGCGGCCGGTGCCCTGCATCGACGGTCGCCCCTTTGGGGAGGCTTCGCTGGTCTCCTCCACATCCCCACCAGCGAGCACCACGCCCGACGCTACCTGCACGCATGCATCAGGTCTCAGTAGAGCCCAGCTACAACGGCGCAGGGAGGGGCAGCTGCGTCACGCACTAGAGCACACGACCCCGTCGAAGGCAGAGGTATCCGCTGTCGCTAGCGCTGTCTATGTGCAGGGGCTGATGGAGCTCATTGATCAGCACGCTGCGGTAGTAAAACAAGTGACGGAGAAGATCGACGTTCTGCGTGAGCAGCGAGAGGCTCGATACACTGAGGTCACTCGGGAAGCACAGAAGCGTGAGGAGGAGCTGCGGCAGCTGCGTAACGAGCGCTCTGACCTCCTTTTGCAAGTACAGGAGGAGCGTGAGAGGTCGACGCGCCTCCTGCACGAGAACACGGTCCTCCACGCGCATGAGGCCGAGCAGCAAGAGCAGCTCTGGAAGCTTGTAGAACTCTGTCGTGCACGCGGGCAGCGACTGCGTACTCTCACGAAAAAGACTTCCAGGGCTACAGGGAACAACCCGCACCGGCGTGGGTCCACCGAGGCCGGTGTCGGTGCATCTCCAGGAGCCTCATGTGATACCTCGCGATGCGCAGGTTTGTGGGCTGAGGAGAGTGATCCAGAGCTGAGCAAGACGCTGGCCTGCGAAAAAGGCACTGCTGCTCCGACAAGTCCGGCCGCCTGCTCGACCTCGTTTGCGCTCGCATCTGCGCCAGTTTCCATGAGCATACACAAAGCGGTTGGCACCACCGCTCCGTCTCAGCGGCCAGGCTTCTCGCCGTCTTTGGCCGCGCTGGGCGATATCGCTGAAGACGCTGAGATGGCCGCGTTGCTCAACGTGCCCTATAAGTTGCAGGTGCCCGGCACAATGTTCGGTCCGACAGCGCACACCATCACGGCAAACGCGGCAGCCACAACACATCTGCTCGCTCTCAAGGAAGAGATAAACATGCTTCAACAACAGCTTGAGGAGCAGCGTATCACCTATGAGCAAGAGCGTGGCGTGAGGACGCGTGAGAACGACGAGCTGCACCGCCAGCATATCCAGAAGGAGGCAAAATACTGCACCACGATTGAACACCTCGAAGTTCTGCACGAGGAGAGCTTGCGTCAGTTGGTGCAGTATCACCACAACACAGAGAAGGAGCTTCGTGATGTCCGTGGACAGGTGGAGTGGCTGCGCGCAGCACTACAGGAAGCGCTCGAGCTCTCTGAGAAAGAGCGTCGCCGGCAACACAACGAGGTGTACTCGACGGAGCAGCGCATGTTACGGCAATACAACCCCAAGATGCAGTCCTTGCATACCGAGCTGGAGCAGTGCCGCCGCCGCGCCGTCGCACAGGCGCACGACAGTGCCAACACCATCGCTCAAAAAGATGCCCTCGTGGCGGAGTTGCAGCAAAAGCTCAAGGCCGAGGCCAACCATCGAAAGCGCATTGAGGAACGGTACAGACTAGAGATGCAGGGCGTGCACAGCGAGCTGGACCTCATGCGACAGTCGCTGCGGCAGATGGAGCGACGAGTGTATTATCGTGACGTGCGCGATCAGACCTCGGAGGAGGCATCTACAGTTTGAGTGTCACTGCGACTCTAGAAGCACCAAAGAATCACCACCACAAGCACAGGCGTAGGAGGAAAAGGGATTGGCGGAGCAACCAAGGCAGTAGGGGGTGTGCGCCTACGTGATGAAAAAAAAGGGGGGGGGAGGGGGAGGGGAGGCTAGAGCACGCGATATCAGCTCAGCAGGCGCGTCCTACTCCATGTCCCAGGGCGCGTCGCTCTTACCCTCGTGTGTGTGTGTTTGTCTGCGTGTATACATACATATATACATATATATATATATACGTGTAGCTGTGTTAACTTGAGCTACTCATCCTGTTCTCTTACCCCCCCCGCCGCCGCCTCCCCCCCGCCGACCCACCTTGCCCTGCACATTGCTATCGTCTCCATTTCGCTCCCAAAGTTTATGCTCGGTGTATACCCCACCCCCCCTGTCAAACAAGTTTGCTTCCGGGGGAGCTCTCATCTACTCGATCTCGTGCTCTTTTTGTTTTGTGTGTTTTCGCTTCCCGTCTCCCCCATTTTGGAATGCCTCTCTTTCTTTTGCCGTTTGTGTGTGTGTGTGTGTGTATCGTCGTGCTGTGTGCGTGCACAGACTTTAGATTTTGTGTCCAGGGAAAGAGAAGAACTGAACCCCCCCCTTCTCCTCCTCTCCCCCCACACACACACACACACACGATCCACGGGTGGGGAACGAGATGAGAGAGAGGCAGGCTGGCAGAGGCAGCACCCTTCTGCTTAAAGAAACAAACAGAAAGCCCCAATCAATGCTTGGAACGAGAGAGCGCGTGTGACCCCCCTCCCCCCGCCGCCGCCGCGCCACCTCAGTTGAACGCTATCGAGCACTCTATCGTTTGACCCTGAGTTTTTCCCATCTTCCACTCATGCGTTGTGTTTTCGCTCTGTTGCGAAGCGCCAGCGCTGCTCCGCCGTAATGCTTCCATTTTGCTTGATTGCGTGAAGCGGTGAAGCCTGACCCAGAACCGCTGCGTGACAACGCTCTTGTGTGATAGCAAGGGGGGGGGGAGGAGGATGGGGGCCAGTGATGCCGGTTAGGGGGGTGACCACGCTTTGTTTCGCTGCACACATTTTTTTTTGCGTCACGGCAGGGATACGCTCCACACCACTCCACACCACACCACTCCACTCCACACCACACCACTCCACTCCACACCACACCACACCACTCCACTCCACACCACTCCACACCACTCCACTCCACACCACTCCACTCCACTCCACTCCACTCCACTCCACTCCACTCCACTCCATCTTTTTCTGTCTTACCGAGCGATCTCAAACGCACTCGTTCTTACGCACTCCTATCGATCTCCACGTAGCATCGGTAAGCGATAGGAGAAAACTGAAGGGCCTTCACACGGAGGGGGAAAGAAACCACATAATTCAGAGAAAAAGGCAGGCACCTTACGTCCAAAAGCCTGAGCATTCTTCCAGAGACGCGTGCACACACACACACACACTCACTCACACACCCTTGAGTGCGTGCGTGTCTGCTATCTTTTTTTTTTCCAAAGAGTGTAAGACGTCGTCGCACTCATTCCCTCCCTCGTCCTCCCTTCCGTTTCTCTCTCTCGCTTGTTCGAGGAATTTTTTTACTCGCTTTTTTCAGAGCAACACATAAATCATTCCTTCGCTGTATCTCTCCCCCTTCCCCCCTCCCAAACCCTGTATCAACTCCCTGGTCTCATCTGGAACTCTCTTCGCTCTCACACGTGTCTATATCTTTTTTCTTCCTTCGCTCACTCCAGCAGAAGCAGGGGAGAGAACGAGACGTGCGACAGTGCGTGGTGCTGTGGGTTAAGGACAAAAAAAAACACAGGCACTATCAAAACGCAACACACACACACACACACACACACACAGGCAAAGGTAAAAGCAGAATACTTTGTTTTTGCAGAGGGGGAGAAAAAAAAGAGAGCTGTGGAGGGGGTGTTACATCGTGAGTTGAACGAGTGAAACGTGACGAGCCGTTCTCGTATCCTCCCTCCCCTTCCCCTCCCCTCCCCCACCACCACCACCACCACACCTCGTGGCCTCTGTTCTGTTCTCTATCCACGGCCCCGAAAACGCGAAGCTCCGCTCTGTCAAGCTAACCCTTCATTTTTGCGGTGTTTTTCCCGATTTGGTGCTTCTTTTCCTCTTTTTTCCCTTTTTTTTGTAGAAAACAGAAAATCTGTTCTTTTTCAGCTTTTTTTTTTTGCGTGCGTTACTCCGTGTGTGTGTGCGTGTGTGTGTGCTCTCACGCTCCCCTAACCCCCTTCGATTCCCCTTTGTCCCCCCCCCCCTCTGTGCCCTTGTCGCTTTTTAGAAACTACATTCACTTCTTTTCTCTGTCTTTTCGATTGGTAGCATCGTTGCGGTGCGTATCCGCCGATTCCTTCGTGCTTAGGAGTGCCGCCCGTTCTCTCACGCCCTCCCCTGGATTTTCGTGTCTTTCACCGCCTGCTTGTTTGCTTCTCAAGCGTGGGCTATTTCGAGGGGGAGGGGGGCAGCAGATCCACTCCGCTACACCGTGTTTTATCTCTGTCTGTACGCGCGAGGCACTCGTTTTTTTTCCAAGTTCCATTTGTTACTGTAGAGGAGAGATTTCGTTGGCATTCACCGTCTTCTTCCCATCGACCTCCTCTGCGGCGGTGGTGGTGGTGGTGGTGGTGGTGGGGTCAGCTACTTCTCGTTTTCTTCTTTTGCTCTCACCACTTGGAAGCGGACCTGCCACTGCTGCCACTCAAAAAAAAAGGGCTCTGTGACGTCTTTCCTTCCCATATCCCATTTTTCATTTCCCCACCCGCCTCGCGGTCAACTTTCTTGACTGGCCGATGTAGGGCTGCTGGTGTGTGTGTGTGTGTGTGTGTATGTATGTGAGAGGAAGCATCTACAGTGTCTTGTTAGAAATAATTACACCGACACATTTGTTTGAGTCCACGCGCACAGAAGAGGACCAGAGAAGGGGGGAGGGGGAAGAGGATCTCGAAAAACTTCTCTACGCCCTGGCACGTATTCACAGCGGGGGAGGGAGGGAGGAGACACTTTTTCCTCTTCAAGAGAAATCTTGTTTTTTTTGTATCTGTTACTCACGCGCACGTTCGTCTCCAAGGCGTTCGGTGCGGTGTTCCCCCAAAAGACACCAACCGCGCCCATCCTGTCTGTGCGTCCCCCCCCCTCCTCCTCTGCATTTTATATTCTCATCGGCATCACTCTCGCCCCTTCTCCCTCTTTACAGGCGGAAGAGCGCACGCGTGAAGGTGCCGAACGAGGCACACCTCGCACACACACACACACACACGGGAGGAAAGAGAGAGAGAGAGGGATCTCATTTCGTAAAGGGGAGAGTGTACGCAGAGGTTTTCTCCCTCCTCATTGTGTGACATCATGCCTCCAAAGCGCTGCCCGAACCGCCTCCTGGTGCTCTGCGCCTCCATCAATGACGTCACAGCATGGCCGTTTTGGAAGTTTTTGCAGATGAAGAAGATCCGCGGCGTCACGGACATGGCCCTGCTGGCCTTTAACAGCGATGGTGGCAGCTTTGAGGCCCGTATCGATGGTGACAAGTACGAGCTCAAGAACTACGCCAAGGTTCGTGGTTATCAGCATGACATGTTTGAGAGCTTTGTACATCGCTGGCATGATCCGGGCCGAAGCTATTTTGTGTATGGTGGGCATGGTATGGGTGACTACGTCGAGCTGGAGCAGAGCCGCGTCTCGCTCCAAGCACACGAGCTCGCTTCTGTATTCGGCAAGCGTACCTTCGAAGCTGTGCTATTCGATGCCTGTTTTATGTCGAACCTCGACTGCGCGTATCACCTGCGCAACAACACGCGCTACATCGGTGCTTGTGAGGGGTACATGTGGGAGCCTGATACAGCGCTGGACTATCATGTCTTCAACACCCACAACGCCAGCGCCATGAGCCGCTTCAAAGATCCCCTTCACATCCTCCGCGTTATTCAGGCCGACTACTGCAGCAAGGCCGCGCGCGGTGATTTCTCGATCATTGACACCACACATGTCGCGGAGCTGCGACGGTACGTCCAGGAACACGTGATACAGCGTGTGTATGACCGGGCGACCTTCTACAGTCTACCACAGCATGAGCGACTGCAGCAGATGGCTGAAGCTTCGATTCAGAGCGCCATTGCTGAGTTTGGCCACCCCGGGGGCGAAAAAAACGTGGTGGGTGACGCGGGCCGCCCACGCACCGCTCCATTGCCACGCGGGGTTCTTGCGCTTTCCGCGGCTGGCCGGCCGACGAGGCGACAACGACTGCTTCAAGGAATACAGTTTGAGCACGCACTCTACCCATCTGAGGTCGATGACAAGCATCTGCTCGACATCAAGTCTTACCTCACTGATATGCTGCTAGAGGAGCAGCAGCAAAAGGCGTGGGAGGTGGCTGCGCTGGGGCCGCAGCGCCGCATCGCAGCGGGTCGCCGCCGCGTTAGAAGTGATGCGCTCCTGCAAGGGGGCAGCTTTGCTGCGGCGGCCACCGCCTCCACCTCGTCGTCCTTCGCAGTGTGGAGGGCACCGCCATCGCTGGCGCTATTTGTTGATAAGCACGGTCGGCTTCCCTCTGCCGCTTCTCAAGAGTCCGTGTTGCCTACCAATGGGAGCGCTCCTCCCACGAGTGGACCGCAAGGCGAGGCGGCGGTGTCGTCTTCGCCCTTTTTCGCGACTCCTCCAGCGGCAGCGGCGACGCCCCCGTCTCTCTCCGTCTCTTATAAGGGCAGCGCACAGGAGGGTCTAGATCTTTTCCATCGTGTCGTCGTGAGCCACGTCCCACCCAAGGCCGCCTCCATCTACGCTGCCCGACTAGGGGGGTTGTCCTTGACGGTGCATGAGTATAGCGCGATGTCACGGCCTTTGGAGCCCTGGGTTGTGGGCTCTAAGAGGCTGCTGAGACGTCGGGCAAAGCAGTTTATCAAGAATGGCGAGCTCTCTGAGGTGGTGATGGAGACCCCAAAGGCGTGCGTGTCCATCTCGAGCGCAGACCTCTTGTCATCTGCACGAAGTGCGCCTGTGGTGGCCGCCGCGTCGGTAGGCAAGCGTCTGCACGCGACTTCCCCAGCCGCTTTGCCGCCGTCTGCCGGAACGCGAGCGTTCTCTACAGATCATTGTTTGTGTTCCACACGCAACAGCAGCAGCAGCAGCAGCACGCTCGAGAGCCGTACCTTCTCTTCCGACTTCTCCGCACCTCTCTCCACCTCCTTGACTGATGCGCACAAAAGCAGCGCGACGTTGGCAGTGCAGCCGCTGCCACAGCGCGCGGCCTCCTACACCCTATTGCCCAACTCCGAGCAGCGTACCACCGCTGGTTGAGGATTGAAAAGCATCATTGCTCAGAACATCGCCAGGGAATGTGCATCCGATGACAGCGGAGGAGGGGGGTGGCGGCATGCTCACCCACTCGGCGTGTGTGTGCGTGTGTGTGTGTGTGTCTGCTTGTGGGTTTGTTTCTCCCCTTTGTTTTTTTTTTCCTTTTGCCGTCTACCATCATATATAAACCACCATGTTGAGATGGAGCGCACTTATAGTGAAAAAACTTTTTGTACTTGTACGATTCCCCTCATCCCCTCCCCCCCTCCCCCACCCCCTCTCTTACCCACTCACTCACTCACTCCCATCGTGTGGTGACCGTAAAAAAGGCTTCGTTTTTTTCCCCCTTCCTCGTTGTCACTTTTGAAGAAACCACACACACACGCACACACACACACACACTTGCGTGTATATGTATGTATTCAGCATACATTCTAGTTTGTGTTTGAACACGCACGTAGTTCTCTTCGGCAGTATACAGGGCTAGTTGCCGAATAGCCGTACCGTATCTTGCTTGACGCCGTCGTCATCCCTCGCTGCTACTGCGGTACCTCCCTCTTCCTTCTCCTACACGGGAAACAATGTGTGTCTGCGCCTGGTACGGCTGAGGCTTTGCAGCGTTTTTTTATCTCTCTCTCTCTTGCTCGATTCGGATCGGAGGGATGTGAACGCCTACTACTCCTTTAGGTGCATCAAGACGTGCATGTAAAAGTGATGTTTGAGCGGCCCAGTGGACAGAGGGAGGGAGGGACGGACGGGGAGATGCGGGGCCGTGTCGCGTTGTTTCGAGGGTTTTCGTTGTCGCGACACACCATCGGTACGTTTCTTAAGGGGGAAGGGGGAGAAGGGGGGGGGGCTGAGGTGCAGCGGTGAAGAAAAAAGAATTGCCATTAAGTGGAAGAAGGTCATGATGAATAGGAAAACCTTCATCGCCGCACACATCTTTCGGCACGGGGGGCCCCCCCCTCACGCCCCCTTCCCCCCAAAGGGGGGGGGGGAGGAGCGTGTGTGTGTGTGTGCCCACAGTGGATAATGTCATATCTGTGCACGTAGGCTCGAGTCATCCGCGTCAAGGGAAAATACCCTCCAAAAAAACAAAAGAGAAGGCCTGTACAAGGGGCACTTGTATTTTTGATGCATGCACCAAGGCACCGATATTCTCAATCACCCGGCACAGCGCAGTGAAGCATGCACACGTTCACGCTACTCGTCTCCTCTTATCACTGGCTTACTCACACTACCTCTCATCTCTCTCTCTCTGTGTTGGGCGCTCGCCCCCCCCCCCTCCTGCCCTGGAAACACACACACACACACACACACACACGCCACAGGTTACAGTATTTTTATATGTGCCTTGACGATCACATCCATATAATTCACATCTTCATAGTATCCACTGCCACCACCACCACCAAATATTACCGGGTTGCTTCTTGGGTGGGGGGGGGGAGGAGGAGGCATGTCCAGCGCGGTGATGCTAAACTCGGCGGTTCCCGCCATGCGGCTGGAGTCGCTCCTCTTTGCGGGTTACGAGCGGCTTGGCAGCGGCGGCGTCAGCGGTTTCGTACGCCTCATTACTCCGCAGGGTGAAAGTGTGCGTCTACACTCATCACATCCCTCTTTCCCAATTCCTTCACCGCTGCATCCGCATCCGCAGCCGCTGGCGTCATCGAGTCTTGACTGCTCGCCCGCAGTTTCTCTTCCCCAGCCCCCTGGTAGTGGGCTCATCGAAGCGGTCGCACCACCTGCAGCAGTTTTTCCGGCAGATGCCCAGCGGGCCCCGCCGGATGAGGTACTGCAGCACACATCGACGACGGCTGCGGCTGAGGCGGGGCTGTCAGGCCCACCGGAGAGCTTCATAGTGGAGTTCTTATCATCATCCGCGGACTCTTCAGCCACGCAGTCCCGTGTGACGTCCTCCCCACCGTCGCCGACACCAGAGGTCGCTGCAACCAAGGACGAGGCGCTGGGCCATGTGCCAGCGTTTCCTTCAGATACTCGGGGCAGTGAAGTGGATATGTTAAATGAACACTCCTGTGAGCTCAAGAAGAACATGATGATTGCTTCTCCGGGAAATTCCATGATGTCTACGTTTGTTCACGGCACGGAGTTGACTGCATCGGCGGCGTCGCTGGCAGAGCTTGATGATGCGCTGACCAAGTGCGCTTTGAACCTCTTTGGGGGAAGGCTTCCTCAGCCACCGTCGCCGTCACCGGGACCGACAGAGGCTTCTTCGGAGTGGTCAGAGGCAGTTCACTATCACAATGCAGTTTTTCTTGGCTACGACGACGCCGGGTTTGCTTACATCGACGCACAGGCGTTCGCGCAGCGAGTTGCATCTCCGCAGGAATGGCGGCTCTGCCCCTTACCGCTGTTGGTGTGCGTGCCTGAGAAACTGGCTCACTTTTATCGCCGTGTAGAGCCGACCGACAAGAGCGGCAAGGAAGGCCATGCCGCTGGAGCCTGTGACTCTGCTATTCGCTACCCGGTGCTCTCGAGGACTGTGGTGACGGGTATCGTTGGGGGCAGCAGGGAACTCGGAAACGCACGGGCAGGCTGCGATGAGATGACTCGTGCAACCGCACCCCTGTCTCCCGCTTCATCGTCGTCGTCAACATCAACGCTTGCGTACCTCAGCCTACCCCTGCGCTGGAAGCTATCCGCATGCGGCCACGCACCCGCACTCGATCTGCAGCACTTGTTTCAAGTGAGGCCGAACTGCGTGTATCAACTGACACAGCCACGCGAGGAGGTGGTGTTCCTTGGCGTTGCCTTGGGGGTTCCCTGGGTTCGGTCGGTTATAGTGGCGGCAGAAGATGGCAGCGTCGGACCACACGCAGCCGCTTCTTCAATGCCATGGCCAACAGTTCAACCGCCGGCGGGGTACCACTGGAAGGATGCGCGTGCGTGGGCGGAGCCGCTCGTTGGGTGTCACGACGCGCACGACATTCGAGGTCGCTACGGTCTGGTAGACCGGGCACTGGCTGCGACGGAGGGTTCCCTGGCCGCTGCTGTGAGTGGTGCCGACGGGTCAGCCTCTCTCTCGGTGTTGCCCTCAGCCGTCGTTGCAGCGCCGCCCAAGGGACCGTGCCGCCAGGCACCATCCCTGTGTGACTGTGAGGTTGAAGATAGGAATACGAGGGCCTCGCTCTCGCCCCCGCCTTCTTTGCCCTCACCGAAGCCGGTCGCCGCCACGGTACCGCTCTTTGTAAAAAAGGGGACACGTGTGTTTGTGCCTGGATGCTTCGGCGTGATGCTGGAGTGCAGCACCAAGGCGGCACTGATGGAGGCGCAGTTCGGCGTCGTGCACGGGGATCGACTTGTATCACGCACTCGGCTCGCTCGTGCCACTCCAGCGCCACTCTTGGGTACACCCATGTCAGGCAGGGCGACGACCCCTCCACGGCCGCCTGGCCCTTTCACTGTCATGGGGTTCCAGGGCCGCAACGTGCTTGTGCTACTGGCAGACGGGAGAGAGCAAGTCGCGGTGCAGATCCACGTTACGCACGGCGTCGCCGAGGTGGCAGAGACCTTTCGCAAACTCGAGGGGACGCCACTACCGCCGCCTGCGCTGCCACTGGAGCCGCTCAGCGTGTCCGCATCTTCACCAGCGGAGTCGGCAATGGCCCCTGGGGCCGAAGAAAAAGACTCGCCGGAGAAGCAGCAGCCTTGCATGCCCCGTCCAGTGACTTCCATTCCTGGAAGGGAGCCCGAGACCGTCATCACTCCTGCAGCTCTAGCGGCTGCCGAGGCACCGTTAGTCTCGGATGACGTAACGGAGACGCAAAGTGCGGAGTTGGTCCTTGGGGAGGCTGGCATTACGACACAGGTGGTCGATAAGGATTGTGATGTCGCACACCGACCAACCAAAGGAGGAGATGGCGTGGCAGACTTCGGCGAAGCCGCTGAGGTCACGGTGCATATCCCCTCATTCGCCTTGGTTGAAGACTCGCAAGCGGCCCTGTCTGGGATTGCGTGTGTACCTCACGCTGGTCGATCGTCCTCCACGGCTTCGTCCACAGTGCCTACGACGCAAGGTCAGCTGGAACTCGTCGGGGAAACGCGAACCACCTCTCCAGGCCCCTTCTCCACTGCAGCCGGAACACCGAGCGCGCACACGCTAGATCGCACAGTGGGTGTGGTAGGTGCCTGGTCGACGACTACACCACCGCTGCTTGAGCTTGCGGAGGAGGTAACGGTGCTGCCTGCCGTGACGTCGACCACAGATGATGCGCCGCCTCTGAGGAGCGTGTCGACCGCTGGCCGTGCCGAGACCCCCTTGAATGGCACAGGGGTCTTCGAAGGGCAGGCGGCTGGGCCAGTAATCGAAGCCCAGGGCACCAACAGGCCCGGGGAGAGGGATGCGTGCCTCCCCTCCGACGAAGCAGTCTCTGCTAACGTTCAGTCGCACAAGCACTCGCAGCAGGAGCAGGTGCTGGGGACACACCTTGACGCAGCGGTGGAGGAGAGGGAGCCGCGCCGACAGCCGATCAGAAGCTTTTCGGAGCACCTCTCGTCCGACCACACGCCTAGCGTGATCCCGACCCCGTCGTCGTCGACTACGCACCCATCACAGGGGCAACAGGTAGGCAGCGCGCAGAAGGTGTTGTCCGACGCGGAGGGACACTTCGATGACAACATGGCTGACGATCTCTGCCTTCGCGCAGCACAGGGGAGCGATCTTGAGCAACGAGTTCAAAGCGCGAGTCGCGCACACACCAACAACGGAGGCGAGGCAGTTGTTGCATGCGATTTACCAAACCTGCTGGTGTTGCCGAAGCTCCACTCAAATCTTAACCCAGCACTCCCCTCTCCCCATAATCCCATTCGAGCGGCTGAAGAGATGGCCTCGACGATGACGACAGCACGATGGTCCGAGTCACCAGCTGTAGGGTTGTTGCACTCTCATTGTGCTAGGCAGTCTGTCGGGTGCGGGACGCAATTGCGAGAGCGGTCCCCCCCATCTCCAGCCCATTCGGTAGGGGGTTCTAGAATGTCCTACTCGCCGCCACCGGCGCTTCCGGCAGACTGTCGACCAGCACCTCAAAGCGGTAATGGTCAGGTGATGTCCTACCCCGCCTCAACATCGATGCCGTGTGCAACGGCGACAGCCGTTGCCCCGACGCCGTTCACCAATTTTTTGAAGGCGTACGCGATTTATGTTTTACGCACACATACAACACTTAGTGACGATGGTGACGGTGGCGGGGATGGTGATGATGCGAGCAAGCAGTACTGTAACGGCATGGCGTCGTTCACGAACGGGTGTGCAGGAAAGACAGGAAAGTCTTGGCTATGCGCCGTGCGCCTCGCCGACATGCTCGACTTTTATCGCGAGCAACCGCTGACACGCATCACGGAGGCAACGAAAATCCAACGACGATGTCGTGCTACATGGAGGGATGCCATGATATTCAATCCTGCCTTTCCTGCATCGCCTGTCGAAGGTGATGTGCAGGTGGCCAAGTTTAAAGCATCTGCTTCGACAACTGTTTTTGAGGAACTCTGCGTTGATGAGCTGGTGTCGTTGCTCTCTATCGTTCATCGCCCCGCACGGGAAGCGAGATGAGTGTATGTGTACCCCGCGTGACAGCGTCAATGGGCGATGGAGGCTTATCTTGTATCTTTTTCTCCCTCCCTGTCTTCCTTTTCTCTGTGCGTTTTGTGTGAGTGCGTGTGTCTGTGTGCTTCCCTGCAGGACTGTCGGGAGTCTGCTGCGCCTGTTGACGTGCGCTGTCCGAATATGCACCAGACGAAAGCCAGAAAGAGGGAAGGGGAGGGGGGAGGCAAACACAAACAATGATAAATCATAGCAGCGCGTTGGAAACAACAAGCCAAACAGCTTAGGGTGGGCCTCTTATCGTCGCATGCGCTGCTGCTGCTGCTGCTGCTCGCTGTATTGCGTTGTGTTCGTGATTGCTTCACTGATGCTCTCTCTCTAGAGAGAGAAGACGCAAGGAGCACAGCGCCCCGGGGAAGGGGGTGGTGGGGGGGAAGGACGATGTGGATGGAGTGGAGGCCACACAACACACGCACACACACACATAGCGCACTTCATGGAACATTCCCCCGCCCCCCACCCCTCCCCCTCTTGACACCACCACGCCGCCTTTCACGTGTGCGCATCGTTTTTCTTCCCCTACTCGATGTGAAAATATGTCCCCCCCCTCCCCCCTCCTCCCCCCTCTTTCCGATTTGAATCGCTGGGCTCCGCCCTTCGCCCCTCTTCCCATGATGCCCGCCTTCACTTTGTACCCCCCTTTTCCTTCGTTTCCCCTCCGCCGTGCGTTACTCCTCCTCCACACGAAAGCGATTGTATCGCTGGGTGATCATATGTACTTACACATGAGCATCATAGTTGCACGTGTACCTCTCTCTCGATTTTAATCTTGTTCTACCTTGCAAAACACACACACACACACACACACGACACGTGACTCCCTCTCCGCCAGCTCTCCACTGGGTGCCACTCGCATCATCATCTCACCAGCATCTCTTTTGGCTACTTGAGGGTCAGGTAGGGTAAAGGGAGAGGAGAGAGGGAGGGGTTCTCGCAGTCTGCGGTGCTGACACCATGTCCAGCGACGATGCTGCGAATGTGAGGTGTTCACTGCCTCCGCACGGCCCAGCCAACATGATGTCGTTGTACATGACACGCTACGACTACGACTACAACCGAGATCCGGCCCTCAAAGACAGTAAGGGAGAGGCTGAGCCGGGCATCAGTGGAGACGTGCGGAACCGCCCTATCTTTGCCTACGGCACGGATACAGGGAGTCGAGATGACCGGACCATCTACCAAGTAGACTACACAGCAAAGGACCGCTCTGTGAAGGACATGACCGAGCTGGCGGCTACCCTGACAGGCGGGGCTCCTAAGACAAGCATTAGTGACCCGGAGGGCAACACGACGGCCTACCAGCGCAACTGGTTCCGGCCTGCACTCTCCTCTCATATCGTCTTTGCGGACGGCAGCCATCCGCACACAACATACGAAGATGAATACCAGGCACGCCGTCGTGTTTCTGGTGGCGTTGCGGATCATCCAGCGTGCTACGCAGGTGCTGCCTCGAGGGCGTACAATGCAGATCTGCTGAAGCCGGTTGGCGTGATGGAGGACGACGGCGCTGACATCGCACCGAAGATCACATCAAAGGAATCTTTGCTGCCACGCAAGAGCAAGGCTCCCAGCAGTGGGTGGACGCCAACCTTCGACTTTTTTGATCACTACCACACATGGAATGATTGCGTGCCTGGGGACGGTGTGATGGGCGAATACACATGCACCTCGTGGGATTACGGAGACACAAGCGGGGCTCACCCCTTGCAGCTACCGCTCAGCCTCGAGCGCAGCCTCGCAGCTCATGACCTGGACGTCACGGCAAATCCGGACAAGGCGGCGCTGCTGCGGCAGCTTGCAGGGAAATACTTTCTTTCTAGAACGCCGCGCGGCCCTTCGGGTGGTGTTCCACTCGATACAAGCGATCGCACGAACCCACAGTTCCTGTCGAGGATAGAGCAGAAGCACTGTGCGGTAAGCCAGCGTCTTGAGAAGGAGCACTACGTCACGATGCCCATCTACAAAAGTGACTATGTTGACCAGGGGCTGCTGCCAGAGCTGCCTGGCAACCCCGGGGGCCCGGCGGACGTTCGCGATACCTGCACCAACCCGCTGACAACGGCAGGAGAGATGACGGCCGGTCAGCTGACCAACGAAAACCGCAAGATGGGCCTGCTGCGCAATGCGCACGGTACCCTCAAATCTGGCGCAGCGCCTGCCGCGTCGCAGGTGCGCACAAGTCTTTTGTCAGCGATGCGCAAACTGGAGAAGGCGGCCTCGGTTGACAAGGCAGACCCGCACCACCACAAGCTCCGTACGTAGCTGCAGTCCACGTCACCTTGAGGTTCTGCTCCCCCCCCCCCCTTGGGTCTTTGGTGCCGTTCCTGGCGTCACCCAGCGCTGGCGTGTGCCGATGTGTGCCGATGTGCGCATCTGTGCGTGTGTGGGGGTGGTCTGTGCGGGAGTAGACAATGTGCATCTAGTTGTTGTGTGTACCTTTATGTAAAGTATTTTGATGTTATGTTAATGTCTACCTGAGTGTGTATATGTCAGTTGGAAACATCCCTGTCGTGTTGTACTGCTCTGGTGAAGTCGTCCTAGATGTTTGCACATCAGCGATCCCCTCTCTTTCTTCCCCCTCTCCCTCCCCTTTCCTTCTCTTTTCACACACACACGTACGTGTAAGTATATACATATATGTGTGTGTGTCGGGGGAGGGGGGGAGGAGGAGATTGAAGTGCACACTCATGTGCCAGTTATGTATACCGTGCGCTCGCCACGGCTCCTCCGTTGCCCCTCTTCTTTTTTTTTCTGGTGTGTGTGTGTGTGTGTGGTACGGAGTTTCGTCGATGCGCACCACAAAAGCAAAAATAAGACGGCTACACAGACGCAGTAGGAGGAGGAGGCGTGGGGTAAAAACGCTGCGATTGGGTGCGCCTTTTTTTTTAGGCACACGCTGCAGCAGCGCAGCCTCCTAGTCGGACTCGAGCCTCGGGGGCTGCCAGGAACGCAATTCCCCGTAAAAAAAAAGGAGGGGGGAAAATAAGCAGATCCTCTTTGCCTGCTCTCCCATGCACAGGTGGTGCTGGTGCCACTAGTTTTTATGCAAAAAACATATGATGTAGACCCTGGATCCCACCCCTACGCGGTGTATTTCCATTGATCCAGATATTTGGTGCGTACGGCGGATACACACACACACACGTGCCTCCCTCTTCTTCACTCCCCAGTGACCTTCTTTCTCGTTGCTCTTTTTCTCGCTCAACATCTTTTTCCCTTTCTGAGCGCACCACGAGTCAAACCATCCTCTGCAGAGCTCTGCTGTTTTTTTCTTTTTTCGCCTGGGCATATGGTTTCTCTTCCTTGATTTTTTTTTGCTTCCTATTTGTCCACCTTTTTTACTTCGTTGCTACCACGTCGAACCCTCCGCTGCCGCCCCTCCCCCCCTCCCCCCCATTCCCTTCCTCGCACAACCGAGTTGAACCCCTATTTTTTTCTCATACAATTTTCCCCCTCCCTTGTCTGTTTATTTTCATGGCTGCCACGGATCAACTCTGTCATGCGGCTGAGCTGATCGAGCTGGCGCGTGGCGAAGAGACGGAGGATGGCAACCCGCTCACGGCGGTGCGCCACTACACAACGGCAATGGAGATTATCGCCTCGGAGGCCTCGAGGTGCGCCGCATTGATATCAAACGACGATGCACGTCGCTTCTTCCTCTTCCAAGCCCGAGCAAAGATGGAGGTGTACTACGAGCGCACTGCACTACTTCTGCAAGTCGCAAACGAATCAGGGCTGCTCGACAAGCCCAGTTCCAAGAACGGCAGTCCCACACATATCCTTACCGACTACCCTCCCGCGCTCTTCACAGCTCCCGTGACGAGTGGAGAAAAGAACTGCGCCGGCGGTGCCGCTTCGCATGGGAATGGTGGTGGCGGCAGTGTGCTTGGCATTCCACTCTTCTCAAGGGGGTCGGCTGCTTCCACTCAACCGGGAGTCGATCATGACAACGCCAAGGAATCGTCGATGAACTCTTACCTGAAGCCTGCCCTCGAGGACGCCATTCCAACGCCGCCAGTGACACCAGGTATTGACCTGGATGAGTTCTTGAAGAGCCTCGGCGCACCACCAGATTCTTGACATCGGCGGATGATCTCGGCGAAGTAACCGAGAAGCCTTTCTCTCTGTGTGTGTGTGTGTGTATCGATGAATGACTTGGTGTGTGTCAGAGTGCGCATCAGGTTTTGAAACACCACTGCTTTGTCTTTCGGCTTTCCCCCCTTCTCCCTTTTTTCTCTCTTCTGTGTAGATGTGAAAAGAAGGAGTTGTCTGTCGGGGGGAGGGGGGGGGCTGGAGGCATGTGAGGCATGTGAGGCGGTTGCCAGGTGAAGAGAGAGAGAGGGACCCGCTTGCACCGCTTAAAAAAAAATTCGTCCAGCTCGTTCGCACTCTTTTGCTCTTGGGGGGTTCCTCGGTCGGGTACATGTGTGTGTGTGTGTGTGTGTGTGGCCGTGCGGTGGTCAATGACCTCTCCTCCCTCGTGCTTCTTCTCGTTGTGTCGCCTTCCCGTTTTTTTTTTGACTTTGTTTTGCCCTCATTGGTGTCCGTCACATACCTGAGCGTTTTTTATTTGATTTTTTCTCGTCCCTCGACCCGTATATGAGCGTTGAGTCCCGTTGTTTGGGTGGTCGGCAATCAAACTTCATTACCATCATCGTGTTCGCGTTTTTTTGATTGCCAGGTCATGTCACTTCCACCTTATCTTGTTCAATATATTTGCAAGGGTTACACACACACACACACGCGTCCCTCCACGAGATTTCCCTCCCTCCCTTCCTTCCTCCCCCTTTCCTCCTCCTGGGGTTGAATGGGAGGAGAGGGGGGGGGGGCTCCCCGTACCCAATGGATAGGTTTTTCCACGCACATGCATGCGCACGTATCGCTCTCACTGGATCACTCTTAAAAAAAAATTGTTTTTTTCCTCACGGGTCTCCACTGGAATACAGTGACACCACCGTTTCTTCTCCCTCTCAAAAAAGAGAGAGTCAAAACACCTCAAGCGCCATCGTAGCACCGCCCCCCCCCCCTCCCCCCCCCCCAAAAAAAAAAATAACGCGCGTATGCGATGTGTGCCTCTCTCGAGCTATTACCGCCCGGAGGGAGGGAACGGGGTTTACATCTCCCCACCTCACATCACGTTGTAGCGTTTTGTCGGATCGCCTGTCGCTTTGCGGGCACGGTGAGTGCGACTGAGACACGTGACAGCTGTTTTTTTTTGTTGTTGAGGATGCGGCGCGTGTGCCTTACTCATATTTTCGCTCTCACTGTGTTTTAGCTTCACTCGGCGCGGTCTTTGGCTGGGGGTGCGTGGCCTCACCGCCACCGTCACCGCCACCGAACTCCGTAGTCACCAGAAGCAAAACGTTCAAAAAGGGGACGTGTGTGTAGGTCTAAGCGCATGGCCAGGCAAGTCGAGAGTTGTGTGTTTATCTGGGAGGGAAGGGGGTGAGTCTGTTCCGCTGCTGTTGCAGCGGCGGCGGCGCCGTACTTGTGTCCCTGCCTCCCATCTCTAACACTTAGCCCCTCCCCCCACCCCTCCAGATGGGGGGGGGGGGGAAGACATTGCCATCCCTACTGCGGCGGACACCATGTGTAAAAAAAAACTTTGCTGCTGTGTGTGCTCCTCTCTCAAAAAAAAATTCCCAAATGTGTCCATTCAGTTCCCCTGCCTCCCTCTTCCCCTCCTCCCCTGCGCCTCATTATCTTCATCATCATCTTGAACAAACGCACACACACACACACACACACACACACGCACGCACGCTAGTTTCTACATCCGCCGTCACCTACAACCATGGCCACCATTGGTATGTTCAACGAGGAGGGCGATAACGTCGACCTCTACATTCCGCGCAAGTGCCACGCGACCAACACGCTGATCGAGGCGCACGACCACGCGGCTGTGCAGATCTCGATCGCGAACGTTGGTCCGAACGGTGTGATCAACGGCACGTCGACGACGCTGTGCATTGCTGGCTACCTGCGCTCACAGGGCGAGTCGGACCACGCGATTAACCACATCGCGATCGACCGCGGCATCGTGCGCATCAAGACCGGCAAGCCGAAGCGCGTGTCCAAGTCGAAGTCGAAGAAGCCAGTCGCGAAGGGCGCCGCAGCTGCGCAGAAGGGCCAGAAGGGTCAGAAGGGTGGCGCTCGCCCGGGTGCGCAGAAGGGTGGCGCTCGCCCGCCGGCCCAGAAGGGTGGCGCTCGCCCGCCGGCTCAGAAGGGTGGCGCTCGCCCACCAGCTCAGAAGGGCGCTCGCCCGCCGGCCCAGAAGGGTGCTGCACCGGTTCGCAAGAACCGCGCTTGAGGTTACTCAAGAGGAAGGTGTAATGGGGGAGGGATATATCAACAAGTGGACGTGTGTGTGCGCTGGTGTGCACCCCGTGTTCTTTTTTTTTTGCTCTCCTCGGGACGCAGCTTGAAGATGCGCCGTCATGGGGAGGGGGAGGGCGTGTGAAGAGTGGAGGAACAAAGAAGGGGTGATACGGGTGCCCTTTTTTTTTCACGTGCTCCTATTTTAGTTCTCTCGACTCTTTCTCCTCCGCGCTCCCTTCCTGCTGCTCTCGAGGGACCCGGCGAGCATGAGCCGTCTTGTTGGTTGGAGGATGTTCCACTATAACTTTTCCTTCTCCAAATCCCCATTCCCATGCTTCATTCTTGTGCCCCTGTGTACGCCAGCTCCTTTGTCTTTCTTCGGCTGAGCAATGACGGCTTCCTCGTAGCCAACTGAACACACGCACGCACACACACAGTGCGAAGAGAGAAACTGCAGAGGTAGGTTGACGGTCATGTTGAACATCTTTTTTTTTTATTCACCCCCCTTTCCCTCCCCCCCCAAAAAAGGGAGGGGGGAGATCGGGGGTGTTCTCCCCTCGATTTCATGATTTCTTTTTTCCCCTTTTTTCCATGAGTTCTATTTCACTTTTGTTTTTCTCTTTCACTCACTCACGCGGGTGACTGTCTGTGTCTCCCGCGTTTTCCCCCGTCTCTCTCTTTTTTTTTCTCTCCGGCGGCCCCCTTTGATGAGGTGGCGGATCGGTGGTGGGCGCGGAGGAGAAGGGTATGTCGCGAGCGGCAAGGAGGGAGGGGGGGAGGAGGTGTGTGTGTGCAAGAGCGAGAACGTGTGAAACACTCATTTATTTCAAGAACAAAACATTGGAGAAACAGCGTTCAGTTCACGAGCCCACAGTAGGCGTGTGTGTGTCCGTGCACCCTGCCTGGGACTGGTGGTTGCAAACATTTTTTACTTCAACAGAGATCCACACACACACACACACATGGCAAACGCGAGGGGTGGGTGGGAATGCGGTTTTACCTCTCAGCCGACACAACGCATGCCCATCATCAACTCGCCGTGTTTGTGTGTGTGTGTGTGTGTGTGTGGATCTCTGCTCAAGACCCCACCCACCCGCTTACCCACACCCCTTAACGCTCGTGTGATCTTTCACTCCTGCGTGGTTCGCACAGCAGAACAGAGCGGATTATTTTCCCTCATGCAAAATTGTTGTCCTGCACTTCTTCGTCTCTCTCTCTCTCTTCCCTCCCCCTCCCGCTCACACACCAACCCCAACACACACACACACACACACACACACACACACACACACACACACACACATCCATGGATCATCATTCAATTTTACCTTCAAATATTTGCACTCTCTTGAAAACAGTGTGCTTACATCCCCACCCTTGCTCTTACCAGCTGAGCTTCTTTTCCTCTTCGCCTCATCTCCAGCCGTCACCTACAACCATGGCCACCATTGGTATGTTCAACGAGGAGGGCGATAACGTCGACCTCTACATTCCGCGCAAGTGCCACGCGACCAACACGCTGATCGAGGCGCACGACCACGCGGCTGTGCAGATCTCGATCGCGAACGTTGGTCCGAACGGTGTGATCAACGGCACGTCGACGACGCTGTGCATTGCTGGCTACCTGCGCTCACAGGGCGAGTCGGACCACGCGATTAACCACATCGCGATCGACCGCGGCATCGTGCGCATCAAGACCGGCAAGCCGAAGCGCGTGTCCAAGTCGAAGTCGAAGAAGCCAGTCGCGAAGGGCGCCGCAGCTGCGCAGAAGGGCCAGAAGGGTCAGAAGGGTGGCGCTCGCCCGGGTGCGCAGAAGGGTGGCGCTCGCCCGCCGGCCCAGAAGGGTGGCGCTCGCCCGCCGGCCCAGAAGGGTGGCGCTCGCCCGCCGGCTCAGAAGGGTGGCGCTCGCCCACCAGCTCAGAAGGGCGCTCGCCCGCCGGCCCAGAAGGGTGCTGCACCGGTTCGCAAGAACCGCGCTTGAGGGAAAACCCAAGGGGGGGGTGAGGGGATCTCCGACGAAAGAGGAAAGAAAGGGAAGCAGGGAGGGGGGAAGGGAGTAGCTCCGATCACGAAGAGTGCGACCAAAAAAAAGCGGAATAGACAACAACTGCGGCTATTCATCTCTGATAAAGGAGGCCACTACGCGCGCTCTGACGGATGCGTGCAAAGTCTCCTTAAAAAAAAAGCGTTGTTGTTCCCGTTGTTGTTGTCTCAACTGCGTTTTCGTGTTAGACCCCTACTCGTTTTCTCTTTTTTTTCCCTGTTCTTGTGATTTCTGTTTGTTTTTTTCGGGCCCTCACTCTCTTTTGGTTTTTCTCTCCCAGGTACCATCTGGTGCTGCTCTTCAGTGTCCGCACCCTCACCCTCCCCCTCCCCCTCCCCCTCCCCCTCCCCCCAGACCCACAATACAACCCCCCCGTATGCGCACCACTCGCCTGCATTCAAGTTGGCGTTTGCCTCCCTGTGGCCCCCGTGCATGTGCGGATGGGCTCTGTGGGGTCTGACGGGGCACCCCCTTCCCTTGGGGTGGTCGCTGTAGGGGGGGGGGGAGGGCGTATGAGTGAGGGCCACAAGGTGACGGAGGGGGTGGGGGTCAAGAGTGGGCAAAAGGGGAGGGGTGCAGCACCCTCGGTGGGTCCCCCCGCATCTCTTTGCCGCGCTCACCGCATTCCTCTCCCTGTTTTTTTTTGTGTTTTTGCTAGTTACACTGTGCTGCGCATCGCTCTCGTCCATGCTGCCTGCTGTTTCACTGCGTACTTCCCCTGTTTGCTGTTCAGCTTGACCGGAGGGCCGAAGCCTCAGCGGTGTCGGTGGTGATGACGTGCGTAGGCACACATGGGCAAAACAAGAAGAGGAGGGAGAGAAGTGTTGTAGTGAGAGGCAATGACAAGATAGTTCTGGCGTATGTCATAGGCCGGCTTTGTCTGGAGCGCTTCTGCATCTTCTCCCAGTTCACCCGAAAGGAGAGGGGAGAGGGGAGAAGGTGGTGGGGGGAAAAACAAATAAATGAGGCTCATATGGCCACTGGGGGTGAGCTGGAGATGATGGGGATAAAAATCCAAGGAAGGGAGTAAGTGGGCCAGGCAAGGTACGGGATCGAGGGCATACATGACTTCCATACACGCTGGTTCAAGCGTGTCGCGGAGAGAGGGAGCGCGTGCGCACCCTGTAGCCACCACTCGCCTAGACCCGCTTTGCCGTTCACTCACTTGGATTTCCCCGTCACCCCCCCCTCCCCCCCGTTTGCCAACTGCTCTCGCCTTTTGTTGTTGTGGGTTCCCCCCGTCCCCTCCCCTCCCGTCCCGTCTCACAGACTCGTCTGTAAGGTTCGGAGTTGCTTCACACAGCGGCAAACCAGCAAAGTCGGTTGGCCCTTCTTCAGCGTGCACCACGTCCCAGACGCGGAACGTTTTTCTCCCCGGCTGCTTCGCTGCTGCTTATTTTGGGGCTTTGTTTTTCGTGTTTTCTTCCGTGTTGGCTCCCTGTGTCTCCCTCCTCCCTTATTGTCCTCTCATCAACCGCAGGCTACCAGCTGTCGCGGAGCAGCGGCTTGTAGATGATAAGTTGGGGGGGGGGAGGGGTGCCACCTGTTCTATGGAGACAGTGAACAGAACGCTGCACTGCCCCGAACAATAGGATGGGAGTCGGGGGTTTAGGCTCACTCGGCAAGTGAAGACGGTGTGAAGGACATGCACACATACACACACACACACACACAAAACAAAGTCTGTGATATGATAGCGCAAACAACAAAGGAAAAAAAAACGTTCCCGTTTGTGCGGATGTGCGTGTGATGGTGCCCGAAAAGGGAGAGGGCCTCTTTGCCGGATAGGGGGGGTAAGCACATACGCAACACGCTTGCAGATGCATGTGCGCATACATCTCTCGCTCATGTTATGCTTGATTGATCATTTTTTTTTCTGTTTTGATTATTTTGCGAGTACTGTTTGAGACTTAGTGGGGGAGGGGGGGGAGGGGAGGGATGGAGGGCGGTACGTGTGTGTGTGTGTGTGTGCATACAACAAAAGAGGACGGTGTGACGTGTTATCTCTGCAGGTATGCTGCCCTCCCCCCCCCCTCTCTTTGCGCTGCGTTACTCTCCCCCTCCTTTTTTTTCTCTCAAGTACTAACGTGTCATTTGAGCGTAAGCGAATATCACAAAAAAAAACAAACAAATAATACAACATCAACTCGCGGAGGGGATCGTCGGAGACGACGTCTCCCCCCCTCTACCCCTCCCACCCCTTTGCGCTTGGTCTTTGAGAGAGATGGAAAGACTCTGTTTGACCGCGACGCAGAAAAAGAGATGTGTCCGTGATGCGGGGGAGTCAAGAGGGGGACGAGAAGAACATGGTGTCCTTTGTAGACATTACAGAGCCCCAAGGGTGCACCTCTTTTTCTTTCTCTCTCTCTCTGCCGCTCTTCAGTTCTTCGAAAGCCGTATGTAAACACATACACCACACACGCACACACTCACACACCCGCAATGCTGTTCTTTTCTCTCCCCCTTCCCCCCAAAATATCTAAAATCTAAATATTTATACATATTTATATACTTTTTTTTTTGATTTTATATCTTGTGTCTGTGTGCTGTCTTTTTCTTCACGGAAAACCATCGATCGTGCACCTTAGCGCTTCATCGCGGGTGGACATGACACACACACACACACACACCTGTAGAGAGACAGTTGACGAGGACGCCGTTTTTTTTTTTTAACGGGCAGTCGGAAGGCCTGTGGTGAAGTGCGAGAGAGCGGCGCCAGCATGTCCGGTGTCAATGCGTGGGGGCGCATGCACGCCCCAGCAAAGCAGTCGCAGTTTTCGATCGACATGTTTGAGGAGTGGAAGGCAAAGCAAAACGAAGACATCGCTCAGCGTGGCGTGGACCGAGATCCGGCAGTAGAGGAGGAGCACAACCGCTACATGCTCCGGCAGAACCTGAACGCCTACGTGTGCTACAAAGAGCTAGACAAGTACACGACATGTCTCGAAGATAAGAAGCTCATCCGCCGTCGCGGAGACGACGACAGTAGTGCCATGGGTGCCGGCACTGGTACCTCCAGCATTGCCTCATCTTTTGAGATCAACACAAAAAACAACGTGAATGAGAAGTTGTGTCGAGCGACGCACAATGCGTATGTTTCGTGTATGAGCTCAAAGACGAACCAAGAGCTGGTGCTGCAGTCCGCAACTCTTGAACCGCACTGCTCAGAGCGCCGGACTTCATTGTTCCACTGCCTGCACGAGAACCAGGCCTCAGAGGCGCAGACAAACACACCGCAGTGCACGGACACCTACCGCGGTCTCCTTCGCTGTGGACTGAACCACCTGTGGAACCGCTATTGGCGCGAGATTACGAAGTTCAGTGACACGGACGAGTTCCATCTTTACGAGCTCTCACGTGACGACAACAAGAAGCAGGCCTATCTACGTACCCTCACCACATCAGAGACAGAGGAGCAGTCGCATCTGCGAGAGGCACGAGAGATGGCCCTCGGCTACTATCTAGACCCCGACCACGCAGAAAAAAAAGAGTGACCCTTGAGAATGAAAAATGCGGGTGCAGAAAAAAAAGGGGCATGGGGCTAGAGGGGGGGGGGAGGGGGAGGGAGGCCATGATACCGCTGGGGTACGTCTGGGTCTTGCTGCTGCTCTTCACCCACATCCGTTCTCATCTCCCCCCCACACACTTTTTTCTCCCCCTCCCTTTCTACCGAGTGGGCAACCTGCTATTTGAGAGGCTGTATTACATCTTTGGGAGAGGAGAAGGGGGATTTGGTTTGGTTTGGTTGGTCTCCTGTAGGCTGAAGGACATTTATTTTGTATTTTGGCCGATGCACACGACAGCCTTCCTCCCTCCCTCCCTCCCAAAAAGGAAGAAAAAACAACACCGCAACAACAAAAAAGGGCATCTTTGCGACGTGCTCAGCCAACAGAGGGGAGACTGCGGCCGCTTCAACCGGTGCCGCTGCCCAAAACATTTTTTTTTTCTGAACTTGTCAGTCGGTATTTTTTCCCCGAGAAAATCAACTAGAAAAGTTTAACCCCCCACGTTCTCCGTCTTTCTCGATGTCTGTCGAGAAATCTCTCTCCCCCCTCTCCTCCCCCTCTCTCTCGCCCTCTGTACAAAAAAAAAGGTGTACATGTATGTATCTGTATACCCCGACAGCCTCGCATCAATCGTCATCATTACCCTCCCACCCCCTTTCCTTCCTCCCTCTTCTCCCTCTCTCGCTCAGCTCAGTCATGCAGAACTCGGAGATGGTGCAAACGTTTGTCCTTTGGAGCGGCGAATGGACTTATGTGAAGCGTGGCGTGTCAGAGGTGCGCGCTGCTGTGGCCGGTGTGATCGCTTCCGCCAGCGCGCTCGTGGACGTGCCGGCCTGCTTGGCGCGGGCGCGCCGGTACACCGCGGCGGCCGACGACTTTGTTACATTGCAGTCAGCCAGGGCGAGTTCGACTTTAGAGTCGCATCAGTGGGTGGTGCCAGCCACCGGGATTGCCCTGGCGAGCATCTACGTTGTCGTTCGAAGTGCGCCATGGGGTGGCATGAAGATGATGCGTAACGGCTTCATCACGTCAGCGGCGCTGACAGCGTTTCTCTACCCGCGTGAGATTGTGCATCGCATCGACAGCGCCATGCCGCTTCAGGCTTCGACATCGAGAGGCGCAGACAGCCAGAACTAGTAGGAGATCCAGCCGCTTGTGCTCATGTATGCTGCTGTATGTTCGTTCTTGACAGGGGTTGTGAAGAAGGGTACGACGCTCACACGCTAATGATTTGACTCAAAAAAAAAGTATTACGGGAGAGGAGCAAGAGAGAGAGAGGGAGAAAAACCTCTACATATGCGCGAGGGCTGCCTCATTGGGGATCTCTGTCTTACCCTTTACCCTCTCCCTCTCCCTCTCCCCCCCCCCCTTTGCAGCGACAAAGTAAAGTGGTGTGTCCGCGTTCGTACCTGTGTCAAGAAACGCTCACCTTTCGATATCGCACGACTGAGGTTAAAGGAGGTCGAGTCCCTTTGACTTTGAGCATCCACGCTGTGATGACTGGATTCCCTCAGTGTGATCTGCAAAGCGCAACACATATACGATCCGGATGACAATATGTCGCGTCCCAACGCACCGCAAGACTCTGGGAGGGGGGGGGACACATCGGTTTGCCCTTCCCTTCCCTCCCCCTCGCCACTCCACCCATGCGCTTTCTTTTCCCACGTTCTCCGTCTCTTTCTTTTTCTACATCTGTTTTCTAGGCATGACGTTTTGGGTAGCACGGCATACGTCAGACACACATTCTAATTATCCACCACAATCCCCCACACCCCATCCTTACGCCCACCCTTTCTGACACTGTGACCAAAAAAAAAAGTGGTCGCTGTGGCACTCCAACAGCTTCATTACTTCTTGTGTAAAATTCTTTGCTGCTGTTTGGCGCAGGTACGCACAGACGCACAAGGAGAGGCTTATCTGAAGTGTGCCCCCCCCCCCCCTTCCTGACACAAACTCTCTTTCTCATGCGCTCTCCAGGGTCGCTGTTTGATGTGGCGATGCGCAAGACTCGCGCGCAGGTGGGGAAGCGGCGCATCTTTCTCAAGTCTTTTTTTGCCGATTTTGACCATCGGCACTGCGGCCGCATCACCGCCGCGCAGTTTGCACGTGTCCTGACCAACAACGGTGTTCATCTCTCCCCAGATGAGGTGGATGCACTGTCACGCGGTTTCGCGCCTGCTCATGCAGATGTCACTGCGACAGCCGCTGCCCACGCTGCCGAGGATACGTTGGTCAGCGACTGTGCAGAGGTGGTCTACGAAGACTTCCTTGACGTTCTAGACGCCGGACCAGGCAGCAGCGCATCTGTTCGTCGCTCAAACGCAACGACAGCCCTCACACCGGATGAAGAGAGACGTCTGATGCCCTTCAGCAAGATGCTGCAGCATGCGATCAAGACACATGGCACTTCGCTGGTGGCCCCTCTGCGCGACTTGGACCCCCTCCGCACGGGCCGCGTCACCGCCGCGCAGTTCTGCCGCTGCCTGCCCTTTTCCACCTCCCTCACAGAGGATGTGATGAATCTGTTCGCGAAGCAATACAGTGATGGTCATGGGGGAGTGTACTACATGGCATGGTGCCGCGCGATGGACCCGTCGCTCAACGAGCAGAAGGGCAGCGACGGGGGCACGTTCGACTCCGCCGCCTCCGCGCAGGCGCGCGCCACGGACAAGCAGCAGTCGAACCCGTGGAAGACGGGCACTGTCTCATCGCTTGTGTGCCCCGACTCCTTCACCAACTCGCAGCTCTCGGCTGAGGAGCTGGTTGGGGTGTTCCGCCAGCAGTGCGCCTTGTACCGGCTGCGCTACGAGGACGCCTTCGCCGACTACGACAAGATGAAGACGGGTAGGATAACGGTGGCGCAGTTCGAGTCCGTGCTGGGCCGCATGCCGCTCGTACACTTTGCGCTGCGGCAGGAGAACATCAACACCCTTGCCAGGGCGTACATCAGCACCAAGAGCGGTAGTGTGACCGCGGACGGTGCGCCGGTGGGGCCAGTTGTGGAGTATCGCGCGTTTCTGCGTGACATCAACCCCCTCCAAGCGCAAGAAACCACCGCGGATGGCCACACTGCACCGATCAACTTTTTCGAGTCCACCCACGCCGCCAACACCTACGTGATGACCGCGGACGACCAGCGTAAAGGTGAGGCTCTGCTTGCGCATCTGCGCGCGCTTGTTCAGTCTAACAGGATTTATCTTAGCCCCGTCCTGCGTGACTTTGACCGGGTGCGCAAGGGAATTTATGAGCACCGCACCTGCACCCGCACCCGGTTCGCGCGCGGCCTGGCGACTCAGAACATAATGCTTTCGCCCGAGCAGCTGCAGCTGCTTATCCGCAAGTACACCGTGCCCAACCCGGACGGCTCGCCGAGCAGCGAGGTGAACTACTACCTGTTCGTTCAGGATGTGGATCCGTCGCAGGCGAGCGGCTCTGCCGGCAGCGGGCGCGGCGGGGCCACTGCCGGCGTTGGCGTTCACTCGTCCACCAATGGCGCATCCGCGACAGCAGCAGCCGCAGCGGTTGCACCGGCGGCGTCACTCACGAAGGAGAGTGTGTTGGCGCGTATGGCGCACCAGGCGGTGTCCCGCCGCCTGCGCGTGTCTGCCTTCTTCCCCGATGTTGACCCTCTTCGCAGCGGCACCATCTCAAAAAGTCGTCTCGGGGTCGCTCTTGGACAGGCAGGGTTTCAGATGCTGCCAGAGGATCTGATGGTGCTGCAGAGCGCCTTTGCGTCGACGCGTGTTCGTGATGGCGTGGATGCACAGCAGCTGAGTAGCGAGGTGGAGGCCGCCATCGCGGCACTGCAGGCCAGCCGTGCAGCAGAGGCCACCGATAGCGCAAAGGGCGAGGCGGCAGCACTCGTCAAAAAGGCCCCGGCTGGGCTCACGGACGTGTTAAAGCGCGTGCGTCACAACGTCTCTGTGCACAACGCGTTATTGACACCCTTCTTCGCCGATTTTGATCGACATCACCGAGGTGTCATTACACCGACTCAGTTTGCACAGGCGTGCATGCGGCACCACCTACCCCTGTCGCAGCCGGAGCTCGACATGCTGGTCTCGTGGTACAGCGCCGGCGACGCAGTGACGCCTGGCACAGACGGCGTGCGCTACCTTGCCTTTGTTAGAGACGTAGGCTCTGAGGAGGAGTCCATCCAGTATGCCTTGGCGCAGACAGACGGTACCACAGCCGGCACAGTGGGCGCTGGCTTATCGATATCTGCCCGCGCGGCTATCGAGGCGGCAGTTGACGTGGATGAGGTGTTGACCAACATCTGTGTCGTGCTGCAGGAGCGGCGGCCGTCTCTCAGCGAGTTCTTCCCGGACGGCGATGAGCTGCGCCACCACCACGTAACACAGTCGCGGTTCCGACACTGCATGACGATGCTGGGGTTCACTGATATGACAGAGGCCCAGTTCAGCGCACTGGAGGCCGCTTTCGCGTCTGCGAAGTGTCCCGGTGACGTTGATTACAAGGCCTTTGTGTACACGGTCCGGGCTATGCTGGCCGACGGTGTAGGCTTGGCCGCGGTGTCGCAGCGACGGATGCAGGGTTCTTTATCGTCTGGCCGCAACCGCAGTGCTTCACCGGGCGACTCTGCCGAATCCCACGGGGCCGCCGCGCAGGCGTTCTCGGCCGCCACACTCCAACGCACCAAGCGCGCCCTCAAGACACGCCGCACCGCCACGATCGCCGCTTTCCGAGAATACGATCGTGCTCGCAAGGGCTATGTTACGGAAGGGCAGTTTTTTGCGTGCTTGCAAGCGCTCGGCGTGTCGCTGAAGCCGGACGAGGCGGTGGCGTTGTTGAAGCTCTACGCAGTCGGCGATGGGCATGTGCATTACCTTGCCTTTGCACACGAAGTAGACGACGAGTCTCTCATTGCTGTCAGCTAGCGGCACAGTCGAGCCATGAAGGGTGCTCAATACTGTATCACCGACCCGCTCTGCTCACCACCAGTGCACACACACGCACACGCACACGCACAAAGCATCTGGGATATACACAAACTCATGTAAATTAGACTTCTGTGTTATACAGGAGGGTGAGCGGCACCCCCTCTCCCCTGACCGCCCACCGGACCTCACACCCACACACACACACACTATATATATATATATGCACACACCTTTAACCGGAGTGAATGTGAGAAGGGAAGAGAGAGAGGAGGTTTCTTGTTGGTTGTCCGCCGCTGTCTTTGCTGCCCCCCCCCTTCCTCCTCCCCTCCCTCATTCAGTTATGTCACCTATTTTTTTTTGTGCATGTGCACGTGTGGGTTGATGTACTTATGATTTCGATTACCATTTCTTTTTGCTGTTGCGTGTGTATTTGTGTACTTGTCTTGACGTCCCCCACCCCCCCTCTTCCCCCCGTTGTTTTGTTGGTACGCTATTTGGTGTCGGGTTGTCTGAACTCGTGTTCACTAGAGAATGTCTTCGCTGTCGTGGGTGGGTGTGGGGGAGAGAGGGGGGGGGGCTGGCGGAGGGAGAGCTTCCTGCCGGATCGGCAAGCGAAAGAGAGGGAGGGGCTATATATATTTTTTTTCCTTGCCTCGTTTTTTTTTCTTGACGCAGTTGCGGGAGAGCTCGGCACGCCGGGGGTGGGGTGGGGTGGGGTGGGGGGCGCAATGAAGAGAGTCTCATATGATTAGCCCTATAATCCTGTCGCTGCACTTCTTTCTCTGTGAAGGCGTGCACGGACCTTCAAAGGAGGAGTGGATGCCTTCCCTTTTTTTTACCGGTTGCCTTTCTTGCACTCGTCTTCGCCTTCTGCTTTGTCTCACCGCTTCTTGCTGTGTTGCCCAGCCTCTCTCTCTCTCTCCCCCACCCCGTTTGCGTGTCTTTGTTCATCTGCCGCATTCGCAAATGGTTTGGGTTTTCGATCCCTTTTTTTTTTGGGGGGGGGAAGGGGGTTGAGGAGCCACTTGGGTGTTTTGGGGTATGTAGGTGGGTGGAGGGGCATGTGTTGCTGGTGATGCTGCCGTTGAAGAAGTGCGATACAAAAAAAAACAGCAACGAGGATAATAAAACCATATCAACGATGGCAACAACCGTTATGAGAGGTTCCGAGACAAAAGAAAAGGGTGTGTGCGGGCATTGTGAAACGGATCTGTGTCTTCTCTCTTACGGTTAGCAGTCCAGGACGACGAAGACCCCCCCCCCTCCTCCTCTCCTCCCCTCGCCGTACCGGTGTGTGTGTGTGTGTGTTGAGGGGAGGGGGTGCGTGTACTTGGCGAGGGGGGGGGCGGCGACGAGCCTAACTTCCCGCTTACCTTCGAAGTCCTTTCCTTACATTTTTTTTTTGCCAGGGCGATGCATCGTCGCTGTTGTACTTCTATATGTCCCTTCCTTCTCCTCCCTTCCTCTGCACACACACACACACATTCACTCACACACACATTCACTCACTCAGTTGGCAAGCGCTCTCTCTCCCGCTCTTTCCCTCTCCCCCTTCCCCTCCCCATCCTTTTGGATTCCTTTGTTCCCACTGTCCCGCTTCTGCACTGAAGTGGATTCTCGCGTCGTATACTCTGTGGTGCTGTCCTCACTAAACCTTAAGCAGGCACACACACACACACGCACACACGCGAACTAAAAAAAAAACTCGTCTACAAAAAGATACACACACTCACACACTCACACGCACGCTACATTGTTGTCTTTTCCCCTGTCGGTTTTTCCCTTTTCCCTCCATTTATTTCATTTGTTTAGCGTTGGTTCTATCCAACCACTCCCCCCCCCCCTGCCTGCCTCTCGCCTTGTCCCTGTGCTCGTTGTCGGTCTCTCCCTTTTTTCTTTGAGGAGTGTGCATGTGCCTGCCTATTTGTTTGTTTCTTCGCCTCAGTGTATCCACGCTCGACCACCTTTCTTCGATCTGTGAGTATTTTGTTTGACTAGACACACACACACACACACACACACACAAATACCTATTTATTTATAAAGTGTGCTCAACAACAACGGCGGAGAGAGAAAAAAAAAAGATGCCACCGAAGACTGCCGCGTCAGTGGTGCGTAACGGTGCCTTGAAGCCGCACCCGAAGAACTGTGAGCGTCAGCCTCCAGCCAAGGAAGAGGCCCCGGTGAGCACTGCGGCGCAGGTGAAGACGCAGATGTCAAATTCTTCTCCCGCGCCCTCTGGAAAGTCATTCCTCGATGCCCTGCGCTCTGGCAAGAAGCCAGCCGCCCCGGCCGCGGCTGCCCGAGTGACAGTCCCTGCCGCCGCTCCCGCTGCTGCGGAGCCTCAGGCTGCAGCTGCTTCGCCTGAGCCGGCCGCTGCCGCTGCACCTGCCATGCAATCTCCTGCTCCCGAGCCGGCCAAGGAAGAGCGCGTCGCAACCCCAGCGCCGGCACCGGTGGAGGAGCCCACGATCGAGGAGGCTGTCCCTGTGCCTCCTGCGCCCGTGGAAAAGGAGCTGGAGGTAGTCGCCGCACCCGACACGGAGGAGTCGGCACCGGCCATGCAGGTGACGGATGCCGGGTTCAACTGGGCTGACGACGACATTCAGTTCCAGATCCGTCAGCCGCAGTACGCTGCAGAGTACCCCGCGTCCGTGATGGAAAACCTGGCCCGCAACGTTGCTTTTAAGGTGCCGGCGGAAGAGCACACCATGTCGTCAGCCATTGAGACGCTGGCCCGCGAGCGTCAGGCTTTCGAGCAGATGAAGCGCAATCACGAGGATGCCATGAAAAACCGCGAAGTAGAGCTGAACGCACAAGAGGCGAGCCTACAGGCCCGTGAGCGCCAGCTTCATGCTAACACGGAGACGCTGGCTGCTGAGCGCCAGCAGCTGATCCTGCAACAGTCACAGCTTCGCGCCCAGCAAGCGCAAGCGCAAGCGCAGGCGCAGGCCCAGTCTCAGACTCAACAGCGTACTTCCCAGACTCAGTCCCCGGCGGCCCAGGTGTCCCCGAGCCCCGCACAGCCGGTGCAGCCGCCGCACCAAGTGCCGCCACCGCACCAGCAGCCTCAACCCCGTAGCGGCAACATGTACGTGGGTGGCGGGTACGGCGCGCAGGAGTGGCAGACGGAACAGCGTCCCTGGGGCAGCGAGGCCGCGATGGGTGGACCTGGCTTCGATATGTATCAGGGTGCCTACCCTGGAGGCTACGCCCCACGCAACTATCACATGAGCAGTGGCCCTCGTGGTCAGATGCGCAGCGGCAACATGCAGCAACCCCAGTTTGGTGGTAACCGCATGCCGCCGATGATGTCACAGCAACAACAGTACAGCCGCTCGATGGCTCCGATCGGTGCCCCTCGCCAACCGCAACAGATGGACATGAATTTTGCGGGCCGCTCGCAGCCCGCGTACAACCCAGCCGCCAACACCAGCTACCCACAGCGTAGCGCTCAATGGTAAAACAAAAACCAAAAACGAACAAACTGCTTTCTTTTTCATTCCAGAGCTGGACTGGACTGACGGGGCGGGGGACGGGGGGGGGGACGCGGGAGGGACGGGCTGCGGTTGCGGTTGTACATGAACCCCCCTTCTTCCTCCTCCCCCGCCTCTCTCTCGACCAACAACAACAACCCCCCAACAAAAAATGAAGGGAAGTAGTGTAAATCTTTTTTTTTTGCTGAGGACTTTTCTGGTTACGGATCGCTTACATTTGTTACGCATACGCCTCGCTCCCTCCCCTTCCCCCCCCCCTTCCCTCCTCTCCCCTCCCAAGCCTACTACCTGCGCGTGTGTCTAGGCATGCTATGACCCACCTTTCAAGTTTTTTTTTACTGTTTGTTGTGGCTCTTTGTGCCTTCTTCACTTCCTCGATCACACCGCTCCCCTCGCTCGCAGCGAGGGAGGGAGTCAGGGTGGGGACGTACATGGCACACGCACACACACACACACACACACACATGCACACACACAGACAACACTACTCAAAAAGCAAAGTCTCACTATCGCCATCTGCATCCGAGGTAGATCATCTGACATTTAATTCGTGTGTATATATATATGTATGTGTGTGTGTGTGTATGTATGTATGTGTGCGGTAGTGGGGTGAGTGCGGGAACACGAAGCAAAAAGAAAACAAGCGAGCGGAGGAGGGGAGAGAGCTGCGGTGTGGGTGACAGACGCGCGTAGAGGTCCCCCTTTCATTCTCTCTACTGTATCCCACGTGCCAGTGCATATGTGTGCGTGTATGCATAGCAGGCTCTTCTTCCTCGTGCGTGTAGAGGATCATTGGTCCCTGCGTCTCTGTGTGTGTGTGTGTGTGTGTGTGTTTTCGTGTTGTTCAAGGCGCCCACGTCTCTCTCTCACACACACACACACACACAGAAAAAATCGTAAACATCGGCAATATCATGTGGCCTTGTAGTGTTTTATAGAACGAGAGAAAGAGAGAGAGGAGGGCAACTGACTGACTGAGTGAGTGGGTGAGTTGAGTAACAGGCAGAGTGGAGGAGAAAAAAAAAGGTACGAGTCCGCGTATATGAGGGGATTTGCGCGTGTACATGCACAAACATGCATAAATTGTGTGTGTGTGCGCGTGTGTGTGTGTGTGTGTGAAAGATTTATTGAGTTGGTTACACCGCAATGAAGAAAAAAAAACAGTAAAACACTTCAATGCAACCAGAGGAAGTAGAGGAAGGAGTGGGAATAAAACATCAAAAAGGCAAACGATATCCCTCCCCCCCCCCTGAGCATATCACTATCCATTTTGTGTGTGTGTGTGTGTGTGTGTGTGCGTATTTGTGGCGGTTGTGGTGGGTGGGGGGGTGGGGAGGAGGGGGGAAAGAGAGCTCATGCACGGCAGGGTGAAGGATAAGAAGAAGGGGAGGAAGGGAAACGTGCACAGAAAAAAAAAGTGGTGCTCAACGTCTTTTTTTTTCCGTTTTAGAGAGAATATGCCATTGCGTGCTTGCATGCCGGCGCGTCCCTCCCCCCCCCTATGCATCACAATACGGTCTCCAGCCTCTCGCTCATCTTTTGGACACTCCCGCCTCCTTTTTCTTTTCCAACTCTCCCACACCTTAATAGATGGGGAGAGGAAGGCAGGGAGCGGTGGTGATACTGTTCAAGGACACAAATAAACGCACGCAAACTGTGATGTCGGTCGATTCCAAGTGACGCCACCGTTTGCGATCCCCGTCACGTCCTTGGAGCTTTATTTGGGAGCCTCTTTTTTATACATATACATATATATATATATATATGTGTGTGTGATCCCTTATCCCTTCTTCTTGTAGATCCATGCTCTCTTTTGGGTAGAGTGACACTTTTTTTTTGTGTGTGTGTGTGTTTGCTTGGATCCCCTTTTTATTTCTTTTTGCCGGCGCCCCCCTCCCCCACTCCCCTCTCCTCCCCCTCCCCCTCCCCCCCTTTTTTTTCATTTGCGCTCATGAGCCTGCATTTTGGTGCATTCTTTTCACTGCCTCTCTTCGTCTCTAGGTTCCTTCCATCTCCTCTTCTCCGTTCTCTCTACACACGTGTGTTTTGACACACATCTTTCAGGTTTCTATTTATATAAATCTGTTTCCTGTGTGTGTGTTTCTTCCTCTTTGTTTTTTTTTGTTTGTTTTTTTTTGTTTTTTTTGTGTGTGTCGTTGGTGTTTTTTTTTTTACCTTTGCGTTTCTGTCTCTGTGTCGTCTCTCTCTGTCTGTGTGTGTGTGTGTGACGGTGTGTGCGTGTGTGTGTGTGTGTACAACTTGGTGACAAAAATGAAACTCTCTTGATCATGTCGTTTGGTTTATACTCACACACACACACACACTCACCCACTGTCATTTTGTTTTCTGTCTAGGTCCCGTGTGGTCTGTGTGTGTGTGTGTCTGTCTGTCTGTGTGTGTGTCTGTCTGTCTGTGTGTGTGACGGTGTGTGTGCGTGTGTGTGTGTGTGTACAACTTGATGCTTTTCATTTTTCCTTTTTTTTCTTTCGTTTATGTCGTCTTTCTTTAACTCCCGTTTTTTTTCTAAGTAAACCTGCCGGAAGGGGCGAACAAAAAAAAAACAACAACAACAACGAGTCTATTATAAACTCACAAGCAAAAGAAAAGCGGTTTTCCCCCCTCTTCACACCCCGCCCTCTTTTTAGTTTTTATTTTCGGGGTAGAGGATGGGGGGAAGAGAAGGGGGGGGGGTCCACCCCCCGCATGCACCGCGCTCTTTTGCGTTCCCCTCCCCCCACTCCCTCTTTTCCATACGAGGGGCGCGACCGAAAAGTGTCCCACCCCTCTCCCTCCCCTCTCTCAAGATTTGCTTTGCCCGCATAGCCGATACGGAAGCAACAACAACAACAACAAAAACAAGGCAAAATAGAGGGAACGTTTCGGGTTATGCGCACAGCGTAAAGAGGTCTTGCCCAACTGTCTTCTTTTCGGTGTTTCTTATCAACTCCGCTCTCTCTTCCCCGTCTATATCCTCCCTCTTTCTCTTGTGAATACAACTCGCTATTTTTTTTTTTTGCTGGGTGTGTCATTCATCACCCCTCTCCCATCACTCTCCCATCACCCCCCACCCATTCATACGCAACCACTACCACCACACGCGCCCATGCGGTTATATGTGTGCATTGAAACACGAACTTGCACACAAAGAGAAAAAAGGGAAGGAACGCCCGCCCGCCCCCTTCAAAAAAAAAAAATTAGTTATATTTTTATATACTTTTCTCTCCCCCCTCCTTTCAACTCCAAAGGAAAAACCACTGCTAAAAAAAAAAGAAAGCAACCCCCCGCCATCACATACACGCACATAAAGAGAAAAAAAGAATTCTGTCGTGACCACTAACTTTTTTTTGTCATATAGCAACGCGTTTTTTTTTTCGCGCGTGTGTGTGTGCGTGTGTGTGTGCGTGCCTTTGACGCCTGTGCCATTCGGTCGGCGTTGTCTTTTTTTTCTCCCCCCCCTCCTCCCCCGAGTATATATATATATTAGTGCTGCATTTTGTTGTGAACCATATATATTTTTTACAGGTTTTACGTTTTTTTTTTTTCACTCACCCACGCCCCCTGATCCCTCTCCCCCTACCCCACTCGCCCTCTCCGTCTTTCTTGTGTACTCCCACCACCACCATTTATCAGTCTTTGTCGGGTCTGTGTGGTGTGGTGCTTCTTTTGTTTTTCCACAGGCTTCCCCCTGTTGTTTTATTGTTCACCTTCATTTTTTTCGAGGAAAAAAAGGAAAAAAGAAAAACCGAAGATTCTTGTGTTTTTGTTGTTGTTTTGTCTACTACTTCTGTTTTTTTTTCTTTTCACCTCTTCGCCGTCGTTCTTTTCCCCAGTGAGTGAGGGTTGCGAATCGCATCGAGATCTCTCTCCCTGGCTTATCACTAAAACGCACACTCGGAGACGCAGTTCTGTCGCTCTTGTCGTTTGCTGGCTCCGTATTTTTCTCCCTCGGCTCCATTTTTCTTTCGCCTACATTACGTGAGGTGCTCTGCCGCGCCCCCCTCCTCCCTCTTTTCATTCATCCACTCTTCCACGCGAATCGTTTTTTTTTTTGCTGTTTCTCATTCGAGACTTTTTTTTTGCTGTTGCGTGGCTTTTCACATATTTTTCTGATTTTCCTTTTATATTTAGGCTTGTTTGTTTTGTGGAGTGTCTTCCCCTTCTCTCTCTTTCTCTGTCTGTCTGTCTTTTTTTTTCGAGGCTTCCCCCATTGTATTATATATTATATATAATTTGATTTCTCTTTCTCCTGTGTATGTGTGTGTCTCCCCCCCTCTCTCTCTCTTCCCCTTTCCCTCCCCGTGCGAGGCTTTTTTTTTGTGTCCTTGTGTGTGTGTGTGTGTGTTGTGTGTCGTGCAGGTCACGGATCGACGGTTTTTGACCTCACTTTTTTTTTTCTTCTTGGGAGGGGGGCCTCTCTCTGCCGTTGGTCGTGGTTGTTGCGGTGTGCTCCCCACTCACTGTCGCAGCACTCCTCCTCCTCTTCCCGCCACACCTCACCCACGTCATCACACACCCCTCAGTACTCGCTCTGAATCTGCTCGCATTCCGGGGGCTTCTCTGTAGGTTACGCCTGCTTTTGTGCTTTGACTGTCTCTCCCTTCAACACCCTTCAAACGAAAAAAAAGGTGTTTTAACGGTTACTTTTTTTTTTCACTCACCCGTCCACCCACCCACCCACTCTCCCTCTACTTTTTCGTCTAGTTGTACGCGGACATCGGCGCGCATCCGTCAAAGGTGGTGCACTGTTCTCTTTTTTTTTTTGTGTGTGTGCGTTTGCTTTGCGCTTGTCATCTTTCCGTCTTCTCATTGCGGCACGACATCGCATTTGATATATTTTTGGTTTTTTCCTTCTTCTCCGACCCTTCACACACACACACACACACACACACACGACAAGCGTCGGACAGAGAAGGACGAAAAGCAACGAAACAACATTCAAAACAGTGTTGGCCAGGTATTAATCAAAGGGAAGGAGGAAAAAGAGGAGGAGGAGGGAAGGAGAAAACATAAAATTTACACTCTCTCGTGGACTCCATCACCCCCACCCCCATCACCCCCACCCCCATAGATTAGTCACAAAGCCAGAAGCGAAGGAGACGTATCGAAAGAAGAGGCCAAAGGGACAACGAAAGAAGAAGAACAGCAAGAAGAAACAGCGATCATTAAAAGCAAAGGGAATTTTTTTTTTGTTGTTCCTCGGTGCAACTGGCAAGCGCACAAAACGCACACGCGCGCAGAAACTGTTGCCTCCTCCCACTCTTTTTTTGAGTCTCAGGTGCATACATGTCTGTTTCTCAGTTTTTCCTGTAGTACTGCGTCTGCGTTCTCCTCACACCTGCTTCGTTTTTCTCTTTTTCGTCTTGTGTGAATGCGTGTGTGCTTTCTCGACTCTTTTGGTGTCTTCCGTGTTTATCTTGTAATACTTTTGTCTTGTCTAGCAGTTGCCCCCCATTTTTTTTTCTTGGTCAAGGCATATTTTCGTTGGCGGTACTCCTCACCTCTGCTTTTCTGGTTCATCGCTCTCTCCCCTCCCCTCCCCTCCCCCATCTGCGCACTCTTCCTTTCCTTTGAAACTTTGTGGCCTTGACTTCGAAGCAAACCAAGGCGCTCTGTACAAACCCCAGTTAGAGGAAGCAGAGCTAAATTAGGGAGTCGACGGCGACGACAAAGGGGCAGAGGCAAAGAGACAAGCAGAGACTTGCACTAGTGTCTGTATCTGGTCGTCTCGCTGTGTGTGTGTGTGTGTGTGTGTGTGTGTGTGTGTGCGTGTGTGTGTTTCACGCGCCCCCCCCTCCCTCTGTGAGCAGCTTCGACCTTCGATTTTTTTTTCATTATTTCTCTCATTCGCCCAGGCCCCCTTTTCGTTCCTCCTCGCGTTCACCTCCGCCTTGCTGTTTTTTCTTTCTCCCCCTTTTTTTTTCTTCTATACAGCGAAGGACTTTGTGTGTGTGTGTGTGCATTTCACGAATGCCGAGCAAAGCACAGCAGCCATCCAGGGCAATCAACGGCGGCGTGGGTAAGTCGTCGTCGTCGTCATCGTCCACATCAGCCAAGAGCGCCGCCGCCGCGGCAGCAGCAGCAGCAGCAGCAGCCACATCAACCTCACCCGTGTCGGCGCCGTCGGCAGCATCACCGACACCACTGCCGTTTAACTCGATACCGCACGCCACCTCAGGCGACCGTCTCATTGGCGTCGAACTCAGCGCGGGCATTCCTGCACTAATGAGCGAGATTGGCGAACTGCTGCAGCAGACACCCAGTGGTGGTGGCGGCGGCAGCGGCAGCAGCAGCAGCAGAGGCAGCGTGGCGAACGGGTTGTGTCGTGGCCAAAAGGGCGGTCTTCTCTTTGAGCACCTTGAGGCCGCGGTATCATCGCCGAAAGAGGCGGGAGCAGCGCTCTTCGCTGGCCTTGATGCGAGTCGTCGCCTCGAACAAATCTCGCCCGCCGCACTCGAAAGTCTTTCACAAGTCTTCAACCTCCACCAGCGGCAGTCTGGTTTCACGTCTTCTCCCGTCGGTACGGCCGCAGCCCACCCCACAGCCGCGAGGTGTGGCTCCAGCGGTGGCGGTGACGCGGCTAGTGCCACGGTGGAGGTTATGGACCCCGACCACGAAGCTGACATGGAGTCGGCGAGTTGCAGCAGCACAGCGGTGGATGAAGTCTTGCAGGCTGCGTACCGTGACTGTGGCGGTGACCACGACGTGTCCCGGGCCGCCAGCTGGCGACAAAACATGGGTGAAATGTGGGAGATGATGCAACGAAGAATCAACAACTATGCTCGTAGCGTTAATGGCGGTGCCGGGGACAAGGGAGGAGACGGCAGCAGCGACGACATCGTTTTTGACCCATTGCCGTGTCCCAATCACGTGACACAGCTGGAGCTCTGCCGAGCAATGGTAGCGGCTTCGAGCAAGGGCTGCTGCGGCGGTTCGGCAGCGGCGGCACAGGAAGGCAACGCCGAAGATGGCGATGCCCGTTCCCGAACAGCTTCTGCTGGTGGCATCGGCCTTAGCAACGGCCCGACAACTCCATTCCGAAACTATCTCGAACTCCTCGACCCGCAGCTCATTACTCAAATCGTCTTGCAGCAGCGAACGGCCAAGTCTGCTGGTGGCTCTGCAGGTGGATGTAAAGCGGGTGAGGCAATGGTACCTATGAGTGCCTCCATGCAGCGCGAGATGGAGATGACAACCAGCGGCGTGGCGAACCTGTCAGACTTGCACCAACGTGTAGAGCAGGTACGCGGGCTCAGCAGCAGCACCCTTGAGGCGCTGGCAGAGGGCGAAGTATCGGACAGTACGTCTGTCAGCCTTCGTCACCTTCTGCTTGGCGACTCAGCAGGAACGGCTGCATCTGGCGCAGTAGCACCTGATCTGGAGCTCAGTAGTGCAAAGGTTGGTTACTGCCTCACCGAGGCTGCCGCGGTGGCAGTGTCGATGTTGTGGAGTTACCTGGGGAACCAGCAGAAGGAGGCGCCGCTGCTGCTTGGCTACACGCGAGAGGAGGCCCAGCGGCAGTTCAATCTCCTGCTGTTTCGTCTGCGCCAGGAGTTATGTGCGCAGCCAACGGAAAGCTTGGAGGAGGTGAGCCGCTGCTTCGGCAGTGCTGTGCAGGCGGATCCCGAGGACGTGTACCGTGCGATCAACGGGGTGGGTGTGCTTCTCTTCTTCACATGTAAACCGCTTCCGTTGCTGGAGAGAACGTGCAGTGAGTTGCGCATCTCTCTCTCTGACTCGGCGAACACAGACTGCAACGTGATGCCGGAGCTCATCGCAGAGAAACTGGCAGCGTTTCTTTACCCCATGAAGGAAGGGAAGTTGTCCTTCTCGCACCTCACCTTCATTCCTCGTCTGCAGGTGCACGAACATGCGCCGGGCAACTACACCTGTACGGTTGATAATGCCAGCAACATGGGGCGCATGCTGTGCGAGCGGTTGCTGAGCAACCGCTTTAGCTGTAACAAGATCAAGTGGCGCGCCGCGCTAGTGAACGACAAGGGCGAGCTAAAGCTCCAGGTGTGGCACCGCCACCCAACGCCGCTCTCCGTGCATCTCCTTGTTCGCACATCGGAACCCAAGAAGAAGAAAAAAAGCAGTGGTGGCAACGCAGCATTGAGCGGGGCGACCGGTGAGGACAAGGATATGGCCACCACAGGTGCTGGCGAGGAGCTGCGCACCAACTCCGCTCTCTTTGTAGAGCAGCAGGTGACGGCCGCACCGGGCGAGATGGTGGGCTTCGCTGAACACTTTATTGATCTGATGGCCGCGCTCAGCTCGCCGACAACGTTGCAGCAGGGCTACCGCACGTACAACAAGGCTGACGACCGACTGGTGTTCCAGTTCTCGCTGCAGCTGAGCAGCGTGGACGGGGCACCGCTGGACGGGGCCGCTGTAGCGAGCACAAACAACAAGACGCCAGCGAAGCCGACCAGCGACGACCAGGAGCCCAGCGTGAGTGAGTCCATCGAAGGGAAGACCGATGTGGAAGAGTCGAAGGATGACCCGGACGCGGAGCTGCACGCGGCGATTGGTCGTCTCAGCGCCCGCGAGACAGCTGCGCGTGGCGTGATACAGGAGGCAGCGAAGTGGGATTATCGTCACCTGCAGAACGACGAGTGCCGCGAGGCTCACTACGCACGTCAGCGGGCAGAAGACCGGGAGCGCAAGGCGCTACTGGCAAAAGTGGGGCCGACGCCAGACCTGATCAAAGAGGTGGACAGGCTCAGCCAACTAGTCCAAGCAGCGCAGCAGCAAATCGCGAAACTCAATAGGGAGAAGAACAAGGATGAGAGGGAGAGCGAGAAGACAGCGGAGAAGCTGGCGCAGCATCAGGAAGAGCTGACGGTGCTGCTGCGCACGCTGGAGTCCGACGAGGCGGAGCTGTCAAAAATCGAGGCAGACATGAAAGCGGCCGAGGCGCGCATTCTGGAGAAGCGCGCACGAAAAGCACGCAAGGATGCCAAAAAGGCGGAGCAGAGCCAGTGGACGGCCCTGAAGCGAGTCCTTGAGCCGACATCCTCGACGACGCATCATGACACCCTCGCCATCAACGACTTCGGTAGTTTTTTACAATCGTCCCCGATTATGGGGACGGCCATGTCGCTGCAGCCGACGCAACACACAGCGGGGCTAACCACTGGCCCGTCCCCGGCGTCGCTGTTTGGTTCAAGCCTCGGCGGCATTGCGGGCATGACGCCACTCGCCGGTGGTTCTGGCACCCTCAGCGCCTTTGGTACGGATCCATTCTCTGTGCGTGCACCACTGAGCATGCCAAATGGCAGCGTCGTAGCCAATACGACGCCGGTCTTCTCCACACAGCCAAAGATGGGCTTGGTGAGCAGCAGTGGCCTTGGGAGCATGAACTGCGTCAGCGACAGCACCAGCCCGAGCGCCAACGCGGGGAAGGTTGGAGGGATACATGCACACATGAACGGCCTGGGCGGCCCTGCGCACGGCACTGTCTCCTCGCACCCGGGGAGCGCCTCGCCCAAGGTGCCGCCCTCGCCTGGGGTGATGAGCAGCGCGTCTGCCGCCATGGGTACCTCTAGCAGTCCCGCATCCGCCCTCGGCGTGTCAATCGGCAGCCCCGGAATGCAGATCTCAGGGGGCAACGGAGGCTCAGGGAACGTTGGGATGGGCGGCAGCAACGGCGCCAGCGGGCTGTCCTTTGGACTCGCGCCGTCTCTCTTCAGCACTAATCCGGTAAGCCACGTCTCGCACTTGGTGGGAGGCGTTGCCAACGCAAACCACAGCACCCCCAACAACTTGTACACATCTCTGGATGTTAATGCGCAGCCGTTCAGCCCGTCGCCGCCGCCGCCGCCAGCGACGACTGGTGGTGTCGCGACGCCGGTGGGGTCCGGTAAGGCTGTGGGCAATGCATGCAGTAGCCACACCAACAGCAGCAACGGTGGCATGGGCTTCGCTTTCACTGTGACCGCCGGGGTACATTCTAGTTTGGTGGGCGGCGGGTCCTCATCTCCGCTCTATTCGACCTGCTCGCCCGGCTTCGGCGGCAGCGGCGGCGGCGGCGGCGGCGGCACCCACGACGTCTCAGGTCACTCGCCGTCGCCCTTCTCGACAACGCCCATGTCTGCACCAGCGACGAACGGCATTTATGGCGTGAGTGGTGGCGGTTACGGCACCGCACACGACATGCCACAACAACAACACCAGCAGCAGCAGCAGCATTCAGGTTTACTGCCACCGCAGCCGCATAACCCCAACGAGATCTTAAACTTCTCAACAAGTCTTCAGTGGCGTAGCTGAGGTCAGGCATTACTGGGGGTGTGGGGGGCAGGTCGCTCCCTGACTATGTGGTCTAGAGGTTCGGCGGGCTGTCGAATGCACACGGCCCCGCAGTCCTTTCGGATGTCAGCGTTTCTTTTTTTTTTTAGTGGTGGTGGGGGGGGGGGCGGGCGGGGCAGGGCGGGAAGGAAAGACATGTGTACGTATGTCTGTTTGTTTGCATTCGTGCGTCTTAATGCCTCCCCCTACCCCCCAACATGTCGAAGGAGGCACCTACCGCGGACGGCATCCTCCTTCTCCCCCCCTCTCTCTCTCTTCCACTCCCCGAGTCTCTGGTTGCTGTGCTTTTCATGCCGGTTCCTGCGTGTCACTCCCTCACTCACCACCATCCCTCTCATTCCACCTATACCTGTCGTAAGGTGCTTTGCTGTACTTTGTATCTGTCTAGGCAGGTGTGTGTGTGTGTGTGTGTGTGTGTAAATTTTTTTTTCTGGGGGAGGGGAGAGGCTCTCACTTCACCTGTGATAACCCCCCCCCCCTTCCTCCCTTGAGGGTTGTACACAGGAGCAGGGTGCCCCCTTTTTCTCTGAGCGTTACTGTTTTGTGTGTTATCTCGGGTATTCGTCTCTTCTGTGCTTGTTCGGTCGTACTCCCTCCCCACCCGCCCCGTCTCCCGCCCTGCAACACACTGACCGCGTTCTTCATGGGTAGTCGATATGCCATGCACCCAGACGTACAGCTCCTCGCACACACACACACACACACACACACACACACTAACAAACAAACAAACAATCACTGCGTGAACTTTCTTCTTCTCTCCGTCTCAATACACCCTACTCAAAGTGCAACTCCACAGACACAAACACACACACACCGGCCTACCATTAAGGGTGCCATCACTGAGCTGTATCGCTGTTGTTGCCTGCCTTGGCTTAGGTCGCCGTCGTGATGTGTTCATGTATATGTATTTTCTAGTATTCGTACCCGAATGTATGCATGTATGTGAGTGTGTGTGTGTGCTCGTGTGTGTGTGAAGATGCCCTCTCGTTTTTTTTGTTTTTTTTGATTGTATTTTTGATTAATTTGAATTGTAATGAAGTCCAGAAGAAAAACAAAAAAAAGACCCAGCAAAAAAAAAAGCAAAAAAGGGGGGGCCATCGCTTGCCCGGCACTGCGAAACAAAAACGATGCGAGAAAAACGGGGGGGGGGAGGGGGGAACCCTCCGTCGTTTTAGCGGTGGAACTAGTGCTGATCGCAAAAAAAAAGCCGCGCGCTGATCAGCATTGAAGGCCACGCACGTGTCACACTTTTTCTCTCTTGACCGTTGTGTGTGACCCCCCCTTTTTTTTGTAGCGCCATTCCCTCCTCACCGCCTAGGAGAAGGAAAGGGGTGGTAATGCTATGAGGCAGAGAAGCCAGATATGCACGACACCATTCGACTGTCTCTGGCGTTGCGCGGCTTCCTGGCCAGGACCAGACCAGCACTGCGCCCTCCCCCCACTGGTCGCGTCATACGTTGCATTGCAAACCCAAATGAAGATGTGATGTAACAGTGATGCGGGATGGGTTGGGGGGCAGCGCTTATACAACAACATATATCTGTCTCTTGGTGTGTGCGTGTGTCAAGAGTAACCCCCCCCTTCCACACCTCTACCCCCTTCCGTATTACTTCCCCTTCATTCTACTGGTCAATACTGGGATCGGTGTGATCCTGTCAAGTTTTTTTACACCTAGCGTTGGTGCTCATTACGCGGTCAAGGTCGTCACACTGCGCACACCCAACCACCTCTATCCCCGCGCTTACGCTTAAAAAAACAAAAAGAGGGGTGAGGCTACTGAGTATCGTCCTGGTTAATCTGCCACACACACAGACACACACACAGACAGAGTAACGCACGCAAAAAGCTATCAACACACTTCAGATTTGATTATATTACAGAGAGCCCAGACACGATCGCAGGGGGGGGGGCACCCAAAAGTGTCTACGGTGCTGATCGAGTCGCTTTACAGAGCACATAGAAAAATAAATAAATACAGACTTGATACACACACCAAAGGGGGGGGAGGGTTAGTGAGCAGTCACGGCGTGCTTCCCTTGTATTGTACGTCGCTAAAGGGCTTTCCTCTTGTGGCCTCCTCTTACCATAGAGTCACTGCCCCCCCCCCCTCCTCCCCGAAACTTTCATTTACAGGCTTGAAGTCCGGCCTCCACTCTTTTTTTTTTCTGTAGTACCCACAACACAGGAAGAGGGGAGGGGGGGGACCACACACCCTTTCGGCCCAGAGAACCACTCATGCCTGCTAAACCCGGCTCACCCTCTTCAAGAAAGACGGCCATCACCGCCGCTGCTGCTGCAACAACAGCAGCAGCAGCAGCGGCGGCGGTGGCAGCAGTGAGAGGGAGGCAACCGACAACCGTACAGTCGCTGCCGCCACCTCCCGCACCCGTCCATCTCTCAGTTGATGAGCTGCGAGGCACTTCAGATAGTCGTTTGCTCTCATATCTCATGAGTGTGTACGACACCGTCCGCGGGCTCTCGCTGGCCGTTCCCTCCACGGGGCCGTGTGCGCTGAACACACCATTCTCAGCCGCCTATGTTGAGGAGCTGCTCACACCTCGGCTTCTCTCGAGCCCGATCCCTGATGTTTCGCAGCTCGTGGGTTGCCTCTTGTGCGACGCTGTGCGTCTTCACCAGGAGCAACACAAGTACGGACCGCGGCCGCACAACGGTGACAGCTCCCTTACCTACCCGGGCTCTGGGGACAACGGTAGCTCCATCTACGCACCGAGCGACAACTCTCTCGACGTTTCCGGGTCGACATGGGCGGAGTCGCTGCCGTTCTCGTCTGAGCGCTGCGTGGACGTGTTGCAGTGCATTTGCGCATGCTTTGCTAGGCTTCAGTCTTTTCCCTACAACGCGTCTCCGTCATGGACTGAGCATCAGCGCCAGTCACTGCAACGCGTGTCATACTTGATAGAGCGTGCTGCCACGGCGCACGTCTTTCGCCACCTTCTTCCGCACTGCGGCCCAGCATCGGAGGAAACCCAGAAGGCTTTGTTGTGTGTATTCCAAGCTGTTCGTTGCGCCTCCTCTGCGATGACCGGCGAGCTGAGCAGCAGTACCCGCGCTGGCAGCAGCGATACGGCAACAAGCACTGCAACGTGCGAAGAGATGGTCGAGGTGCTTCGCGACATCTTGTGCGCGACGAGCATCGTAACACCCGCGCAGCTGCTGCCACTCTTGGAGGAGCTGATCGCAGCATCCCCCACGCTGCAGTTCATGTCGCCGTCCGCGTCGTCGTCGTCGCCGTTGTCTTCCCCATCCCCAACAGTTTCAAGAGCACGGATCAGTCAGCACCTGGCAGAGCACAGCGCCGGCGGTGGCGCGCTTATCGCGGCCCGTCTGCTGCTGGGGCAGATGGATGTTCTGCAGCCGGCCATCGCAACGTGGGCAATGGGGAGCTTCGAGGACGGCCTGGTCGAAGTGCTCGCATCCGACGCGTTACAATCAGAGGACGAGCACCTCGAGGCTGGTGAGGTAAAGGACAACGGTAGCGATACCGACGAGGACGAGACGTTCAACCGCCCGCAGCGGCCACATCTTCACCCACGTGGCAAGACAGCAACGTCGCCGCAAGACGCGCAACGGAGTCGAAAGCGTCGCGGACTGCACGCTATTGCCCACGTGCTCCAGGTGCTCGTCGCCCTGATGGAGCTGCATGTGGATCTGGCTGATCAGCTGCTTCCAGCTCTCGCACCGCATCTTGAGCACACTTGCCCTGAGGTGCGCCTGCTGCTTCTACGCGGCCTCAGTGCTGCCTTTGCCGCAAACGAAGCGGCGGTGCGGACGTACAGAGCCACTTTTACAGGCCCTCTACTGAACCGCCTCTTTGATGTCAAGCTGGACATTCGCCTGGACGCTGTGCGATTGTCCACATTGCTGCTTCGGTGCCTCAGCGATCGCGGGAGGGGCATGTGCGCTGAACCGTCGCGTACGCAAGCACTGCAGCACGACCTCTGGCAGGCGTTCCAGCCGTGCTGGGAGCGGCTACTCACCGACCCTCACGTCCTTGTGCGCAGGCAGACTGTCACCTCAGTGACTGAGGCGGCGTTGGCAGCTCCCTTGCTTCTACAGCCGGCACTCCATAGAGATAACATGGACCAGGGCGTTCTTCTTCACGAGGAGGAACAGCCCTCGGGTTCCCTTCTCACGGGCAACCATTCGATCTTCCTCAAGCGCGCACTCGGCCTGCGTGCGCTTGACAAGAATCGCCGTGTCCGCTGCGCCGCGGTGCTCGGGCTGACACGGCTGTACAACGAATACCGCCTTGCGTGGATACCGAACGCGCTTCTGGACGCAGTGCGTTTTGACTCCGGAGCGTCGTCGTCGTCGTCGTCGTCCACGACACCAGTCGCGCTGACACCAGAGACGGTGATCGAAGGCCTTTTGCCGACGCCGAGCTCCTGCTTGTTGCCGACCACGGCCACGAGCGCTACTGGCCCCACTCAGGCTACCCTGACGCGCTGGCTGTCTGCGACGTCGCCTGGTGCGCTTGTGGCGACTGAAACGCCTGCCCTGCTCGATTTCGAGGCAGGCACTGTTGAGCAGATGCCGTTGTCTAGACTGTCGCACCCGCCAGACGGGGACGAGTTCGACGAGGCCGATGCGCTGCTCGGCTTCGGTGCGTCGACGACTAGCTCGACGAAGACTCTTGACGCCGTTGCTGCGACGAAAGCAAAGCGCGCTTCCAGGGATGCCTCCACGGCTGTGTCCGCCTACGTAGAGGCCCTCATGCAGCTTTGCCAGCACGTGGACTCTGCTCACTTCGAGCAGCTCCTGCGTATTTATGAAAAAAAGCCGCAGCTGCGCCTGGCCATCCGGCGGTTGCTCGAGTTTCATGTCGCAATGAGGCAAAGCCACGGTGACGTCAAGTCGGCCGAGGGGCAACACTGTATCCACTCCATCCATCGACTCCTCACTTTTCTCCAGGAGACGACAGGGGCAAACAAGGGGGAGTGGGATGCGCTCTTCCGCAGCAGAGACGACACGGTGCGACGGGCGCTGCTGCGCGCATGCGACGCGGCTCATACAAACTGGGTGGAGGTGCGAGAGGTACTTCTACGTGTGCTTCACGGCCGTGTCGGCACTCGCGAGTACGCGTTTGTCCAGCAGACACTGGTGCCGCAGATGATGTTCGCTGTCCAACCTGCTCACCTGGAGGAACTGATGCGGCGGTTGCGCCGCAGCATCTACACCAGCCCCCACAGTGAAGTGATCGTGGACGGGGCCAGCGCTACTGGTGCCTTGCGAGCGCTGCTGCTGCTTACCGCTGCATCACCGTCTTTCGTTGCATTGAGCACGGAGGGACTGGCAGAAGCACTCCAAGCTGCTGCGAAGCAATCTGTTGGGCCCCCGCCGAACTGGTGCGCGCTGCTGCTGCAAGCGCTTCAGCAATGGGCTACCGCCGCTTCCACGATGGCGGACACAAACACCGCTGCTATCAAAGGCTCAACCTCTCCTCTGCAGGAGACGCTGATCGTCACCCTTCGCGCGATGGCGCTCGCGTCACTGCCTATGCAGCAGACCATCTCTTTTCGTGCTGCCCCGACGGCGGCAACACCGGGGAGCGAGAGCGGCCGTAGCGGGACGGCTCTTTTAGCGCTGAAGCAGTTGGCAAAGCAAGCGACACGTACGCTAGTCGCGTTGCTGCGCGTCCCTGGCTATGGCACGAGTGCAGCGGCTGCGCTAGAATCCCTTGCAGCGGAGTTGATGAAGCGCCTAGCTACGGGGAGAGCGCTCACAAATGACGTCAAGACGGTTGGCTGGCTTGCAAGCCTCCGGGCTCTTGCGCGCTGTGGCGGGGGTGGCACCGGCGGCGGCGACGACTGCGCCTCACGTGCCGGTGCTTCCCTGCTGCGGCTGCTGCTGCCGCCCTCGCAAGCGCCATCCGCAACAGTGAATTCATCTACCACCACCACTACAATAACAACAGCACCACTGCCACCGCTACTGCTCTCCCTATCTTCTCTTCTTGTCGCCGCCGTCGAGGACGTGAGCGACAAGGCGGAGCGAGCGAATCCCAAGGCTCTCGTGACCGCGTTGGCAGTCGCGGCGAACAGCACCGAAGCTGGCACAGCACAGACCAACAGCGCTCACTCTACCTTGCCCTTGAATGCCAGCTTGTCCGTCGCTGCCGCTATAGTGGACGGATCCGCCAAGGCCATGGTGGCCCTGGTGCTGGGCTTCCCCAAGTCTCCTAACGCTAGTGGCACCGGCGCCAATGTCTGCAGCCGCGCCGATGTCATCACCTACGCAATCGATGCGCTTCTGCAAGGCTACAAGGCTGTTGCCGTGTTGACATCAGAACGGCGTGTGCCAGCCAGCATCGGCAACTGTCAGCGTCGAATTGCGATTGAAAAACAGCTCGTGAAGCTGCTGTTGACGCCGGCGCCGGACATCAGCAGGGAGCTCGCTGTCTCTGTAGTCCTCTCCGTAGAGGAAGACGCACATGTGCGTCACGCTGTGCAGGCAAAGCTCGCAGGTCACCTCCTCCGCCGCACCTGTGACATGCGAGTGGTGGCCTTGCTGCTGCTGACCGCGATTAGCGAGGATACGAAAAGCTCGTATCAACGACTCCGCGGTTTGGTGGAGACGGTTGGAGATCACCTGCGGCAAAAACAGGCTAGCCAAGGGGCCTCACTATCGGCGCCATCAGCGCTTTTCTGCTTCTTGGAGTACACCATCCCCTTTCTTGTGCTGTTACTTGCCCATCACCCGTACTACGCGAGTGAGGAAGCAGAGAATCAGTTTATTGGCTTCCAGCGAGTGTGGCACCTCCTCATCGGGGAATTGCTTCGGCACGGAACCCAGTGCGCCGGGTTTGTGGTGGAGTTACTGAGCAAGATCAAACAGTCAGACGACGCGCTGGCCCCGGCGAGTGATGCGTGCCGCGTTGTGTGTGACCTTGCGAGCCGCGTGCTACTGGAGTGCCTCGGTCAGCGACAGAGTCGGGCCGAGGACCTTCGCCGCTACCCCGGTGCTGTGCTCTTGCCGTCCTTTTTTGTGCGCACGTCGCGGGCCGACCCGCAGAAACTGCTGGAGACCGTTTTTCTCAACGACGGGGTGCGCGTGGCCGCGAACGCACCATTCCGTGTGCCCACCCTCAGCGGGGGCGTGGCGACGGGGGGAGCAGTGGTGAGCAGGGGCGGCAGCCGTCAGGCCACCTCTCGTGCATCGTCCTCCGTTCGCTCTGGTGGCGCAGAGGATGCCACAAACGTGAATGCGCTCAGATGTCCACCACCACACGGAGCGGCAGCCTGTGATGTCACGGAGTCGCCGTCTACGCTGCGAAAGCGTGGACGCTCTCCCTCGCCCAGCCTCAGCGCCGCTGTGTCGCTTTCGCCCTCGGTGAGGCTGCAAGACGATGAAGAAGCGGGGGAGAAGGAGATCCGCACACAGCAACGAGAGCGCACCGAGAGAGCAGTGGGAGTGAGCTCTAGCAATCCTGACCCACTGAGTAGCTCCGCTGGCGCCTCGGAGGAGTGGGGTGCTACGCAGGTGGCACTGCAGCACCTTACTATTGACAAGGTTCTCGATGATTTATTTCATGGGCTCACCAAAGCGGATATCGCGCAGTTGCGCTGGAAGGTCGTCCGCAGCCGCCTCGAGGACGCACTCCATGCCTTGAATGACCGCCCCCATGCGCAGCAAACGAAACTTCACAGCGCCAATGATGGTGCTGGAGCGGATGCGGTAATGCGCAAGGGCACCTCCTCGCCGGAGCTCAACCTGGAGGGCCTCCTGCAGTACGCCAAGGATCAGCTACGGGTGTGGTATGATCGTGCGCCAGCATTATAGGCACCACTGCGCAGAGACCGTATGCACGCTGGCTTTGTTGAGTGTTTTCCTTTTTCTTTGGGCGGGGGGGGGGGCGGAGGCGAGACGTGCCACTTTCGAGGCTTGACGTTTGTACACACACACACGGCTCTTGTTCGACATCTCCTCCTCCTCTTTTTTTCGTTCCCTTCTTTTATATATACATAAACCCATTCCGAGTCACGACAGAAAACAGACACGCACATGCACACACGCGCAAAACAGTCAAACAAAAAACAACGTGCATTGAGCTCGACACCCTGGCGCTACTCGCTCTGACGCATCCCCTGCGCACGTGTATATATGTGAGTACCTATATTCTACATGTATTTCGCTTCTCCCCACCCAGTAATATTCTTTCCGCCGTCCTGTGAAGCATGCGCTGTCCCTGAGTGCGACAACGTTTGTGCCTCCTCGGGTGGGGGCGGGAGGGGGGGAAGCGGGCGGTGTTGATTGGACAGTCAGGCCGAGGCATCCTGCTGTTGTCATCCCCCATTTTATCCCCGGATCTGCTGCATCGGGTGATGTAAAAGAACTCCTCTCCCTTTTTATTCCCCCCTTTCTCTCCCCACTTTCCCGACAACACCCTCCCCCTCCCTCCCTCCCTCCCCCCCCCAAAAAAAATGAGCGGATCCAACAACGGCCCCCCCGCAACAAAAACAAAAACCTCTACGCCAGCTTTTGCTGTTCCCCCCCACCTTTTCGACTGTCTCGCTGTACAACAGCAGAGCTAAAACGAAAATATAAGCAGCAAAGGCTGCCAAAAGAACCGCACTCTCTCTTTTTTCCTGACCACCACACACCACAGACCACCACACACCTTCGACCACAACGCCTTTCGGAACTCGAACGAACGGGGCAAAACACAACAACAACATCAAAAGGAAAGAAGGCGGCTACACGTACATTCACCTTCACAGTGTGTCATCCCCCTCCCCTCTCTCTTCCCCTCCCCTCTCCCCCCCCCCTTCCCTCTCTCTTACCCTCCCTCTCTCTTCCCCTCCCCTCCCGCTACTTTGACATCTTCGCTCTTTGAGAGGGGTCACCGGATGTTTGCTTCAACACCTCCAATCGTTTATCATCTCTCTACTGTCTTTTCATTTATATATTTTACGGTCGCTCTCTTTCCCCTTTACTAACCCGTCTTGTGTGTGCGACGGATCCCCCCCCCCTCTCCCCCTCCCCTCCCCTCAACACACACACACACACACACACAATGAATGGGTCTACGTTGGCTGCATCACCCCAGAACTCATCCACGACCGGTTATGAGACCGTCATCAACGAGGGGGTTCGTGTTGTGGTGCGCGTTCGCCCGCTTTCTACGAAGGAGCGGGCAAACGCCGGGGTGCACAACTGCGTTCGGTGCCTCTCAGACTGCATCATCATTGACGGCGGCGCCCACACACGCGCGTCAATCCACGCAGGCGCGGCAATCCCAGCCTCTCAGCCGACGCGCGCCACGACTCGCCCGTATCAGTTCTCGGTCGATCAGGTGTTCCACACGCACGCCTCTCAAATCGAGGTGTATGAGCAGTCGTGCAAGCGTATTGTCGAGGGTGTCTTCCATGGCATTAATGGTTCTATTCTTGCCTACGGTGCCACCGGCTCTGGAAAAACGCACACCATGTTTGGCAGCACGATGAGCGCTGCAGGTATCGTGTATCAGGCTGTTCAGGATATATTTGCGGAGAAGGAGCGGCTGGAAGAGGAGGAGGGCAAGCGGGTGTGCATCAAGTGCAGCTTTCTCGAGATCTACAACGAAGAAGTCTTTGACTTACTCGCTAAGCCGATTGGAGAGGGCCCCGGCGGCGGAAAAAACCCTGCGAACGGCAGCGTTGGCTCCCCGCGTCGAGAAACGAAGCGCGTCCCTCTCCAAGTGCGCGAGTGCTTCGGTACGACGCGGGGCAGCACATCTCCAAGGTTTGACGCCACTGAGAGCGCTAGTCTACACATTAGCGGGCTTACACACATCTTCCCAGAGACGCTGGAGGACTTCGCCCGCGGCATCGAACACGGCCACGCACAGCGCTTTGTAGCCTCCACCGGTGCCAATTCACAGTCGAGCCGCTCGCACGCGATCATCACTGTTGAGGTCGAGGTCCGTCATGACTACACTCGCGCCAACGGTAACAACCGGTGCTCGTCGCTGTCAACGGCTGACGATGCCGATGTCTCGGAGGCAACCGCTGTGCGCTCTCCAACAAAGAAGGCGTCCAGAAGAAAAAAACAGGCCGCGTCGACGGTGACCATTGCGAAAATTCAATTTGCAGATCTGGCGGGCTCTGAGCGGGCTGCCTCGACGAGTAATACCGGTCTTCGTCTTCGCGAGGGCGGCAACATCAACCGTTCTTTGCTGGCTCTCGGTGGGGTTGTCCAGAGCTTGGTGCAGCAAAAGGTACGACAGCAGCAAACAGGGGGTAGGGGCGGGGGCAAGATTTTTATACCTTACCGCGGGTCCAAGCTCACGCGCCTCCTGCGGGACAGCATCGGTGGCAACTGCCGCACGCAGATGATATTCTGTTTGAGCCCCAGCACGAAACACACAGAGGAGACCGTGAACACAATGAGGTTCGCGATGAACGCAAAGGAAATTCAAGTGGAGGCGCACCGCAACGAGTTCTCCGTCAACTCGAGCCTCTTAGCAAAAACACAGGAGGTGCTCATCGAGGAGCTGCGAGAGGAGCTTGCTCGCGCCCATGCTGCCCTCGCCGCCTGTAGGGGTGGCGTCGGTGGGGGCGACTCCCAAATCCTCAGCAGCAGCGAAGGGAGCCGGTCTCAGGATGTTGATACGCTGCTGGCGACGGGGAACGGCTCTGCCGACAGCGAGGTGACGGCGCAAGCCTCCCTCTCCCGTAAAGGGTCTTCGTCACAGGTCTCACACAACCACTTTTCTCATCCCACCCATCGCAGTCGCGACCGCGCAAGGTCAGCGCCGACACCGTTTGCACTACCCGTGCCGTTAAAAACCACCAAGGGGGCGAAGCGTGGCACCATCACGCCATCTGCCGTAGTTGCTGGCGGTGCCGCGCCGTTACCGCCCGAGAACGTGCTCTCCCTCTCCTCCTCCACGCCGGCTGGTGGCCCAGACGTGCCGCAAGACGGCGGCGGCCTTCCTCGCCCGTCCGTGATCCGCGCTGCCCGGCCGTCTGTCTTTGCCGAGAACGTGCCACTTTTCTCTGAACTCGAAGAAAGACTCAAAAATTTCTCCGCCCAGAAGGAGAGCCTCTACCACGAGGTGCGTGACGCGCAAGAGCGTGAGCGAGATGGGGAGATGCAACTGCGAAGGGAGCTGTGGCGGCTGGCCACTTTCCTTGTTAGTGACGCCTCCGGCAACCGCGCACGCGGCGAGGTGGGCGGCAACTGCACCACTGCGGTTGGCGTCGCCGGACTACGCAAGATCATTGCGAGCAAAGAAGCGGAACAAGCCGTACAAGCTACCCAGCTGATAGCGCTGACAGAGCGCCTAGACGACGCAGATCGGCAGTTCGCGGCCACGCGTCAAGACCTGCTACGCGAGCGTCAGGGTACCTCGCTGGAGCTGTTGCTAGACAACGCGCGCCTGCGCCAAGGGTGCACGGAGGCGGAGTGCCTGGCAGCGCACTACCACCAGGAATGCCGCTCGCTGCTCAACCGTCAGGCTGAGTACGCAGAAGCACTGAGCAAGTGTGTCGAGGCCATTCAGCGTCTTCGTCCGTACTTGATCCAGCTCATCTCGCAGACTCCACCGGAACAAAGCAGAGGCGGCAGCAGCGGCGGTGGCGGCAGCAACGCCATTCTGGCCGCGGTCGAAGCAGCGAATGTGGCTCTCCTGTTTGCGCTTCTCCCCACAGCGTCCACTGCGCAGATGGGGACGGTGTTTGAGTCCGCTTTGCAGTCAACAGTGAGTTTGTCTCCACCGAAGACGACGCTGTTGCCCGTCTCGCTTCCTGCACCCTCGCTTCAGCCTGCCGCTTCCTTTGTACACCCGCCACTGGCACCGAGCCCAACCAACCGGTCTGGTGGCAGCAGGAGTCGCAGCCCATTGCGAGGCGGCGGCTCTGCGGGCAGCTCTGTCTCAAGTCATCTTGCACAGAACTTTCGTGATTTGATGGCCACCGCTGAGTCGATGCACCTCACCAGCACCAACGATAGGGAGGCGAGCGAGAACTCTGAGGCGATGCGCACACGCCGCGGCTACGTTTCCCTGCCGACCGAGGACGGTACTCATAATTTAGAGCGGCGTTCTTTCGACCAGCAGGCTCGCAAAGTCAATGAGTCCGCTGACCGGGTGTCCACTGCCAGCACCGGTAGCTCCCCCGAACCCTTCAGGCGCACGTCGAGCCTAGCAGGCTCGATGCAAGGCACTGCGTTGGCGTCAGCAGGAGGCCCGAAGAAGCGCACGGGATTTGCAGCAGACAAGACATCATCAAATGGAGTTGCCAGTAAACCCCTGCTTCGTGGCACCAACGGAACCGTTGGACTGCATAAGAAAAAGAGCACAGGTGGTGTTGCGCAGAGCATGCAATTATATCAGCGCTCCGTCTCCGCGCCACTCTCGCTCACCCGCACGGTTTCCTGTACCACTACAGCAGCCGGCGTGTCAGTTCGCAAACCCAGGGCCTTTGCTGACTTGGTGCCCGTCTCCACGTCGCTGGCTCGGCGCCGCACTGGGACGCAACAAACTGCTTCGTATTCGTCACCCAAGAAGACTTCTGTTGTCAAGTCCGTTGTCGCGCCACCACCTTCCACCGGTTTTTCCTCCACCACTGTGCGCAGCAACGCCGCATCTGCGCCGCGGGCGCTCGCGTTCGACATGTGCGTTACAGGAGACAAAGTTAAGCGTCTGCATCAACACGGAAGCGTGAATATGCAGCCGCCTGCATCTTCGCAGGAGGCTTCAGAGACCACCGCGAACAGCAGCACTCCGAAAAGGCTGGGTAGGAACGGGGCCACCAGGACAAGACTGAAGGGCAGCAAGAGACGCAACAAGCCCACGATATCCATGGCATCCTCTTACCCCAATGTAGAAAACGTTCAGCCACGTGCGCAGCTGCAGCAGGGCGGGAAGCGGCGCTGCAGAAGCAGCGGCGGCGGCGGGTTGGTGACTCATGCGCTCACTCGCGCACCCTCGCCATCGTCGAACTTTCACGCCACCACAGGAGAACGCAGGTTTACTTCACCCCAGCGGACTACCGCGGGTGGTAGTCAACTTCACTTTGCCAGGACTACAGAGATCACACCGCAGCGCGGCGTGGATGGCACTGGCATCAGTGCGGTGACACCTAGCACAACGACAAGCCTGTCTCGCATCTCATCCTCCAGTAGCGATGGCAGCGGCTTAAGCATGAACTACGGGTCAGGGCCGGTGCATTATAATCAAACGTTAGAGGAACACCCTACTTGCGCTGAAGCGCCCGCGCACAGGTCAAATGACGCTTTCAATGGGGCACCAGCGAGCTGTGATGGCACCCCACAGTTGACTGTCGCGCGCCTTAAAGAGTGTGCGGCAGCATCTTCACCTGAGCTACCCCAGTACAACGCCGGGGGCTCTCCTCTCATATACAGTGATGATCGCGTGAACAAGGAGACCAACCCACAGCTGCTTCCTCAGCTGCGCTCGCGTGCATCCCTCACGGATGACCTCATGGTGAGCCGCAGCACATGTTTATCCGATGCGCTGTAGCCGTTCAGTCAAGGACAAGTGTCAAACCAATGTTTGAAACAAAAAATAGATGCTGGCCCAAGAGCTCTGTGTGTCCCGTGTGTGTGTGTGTGCGCGCGTGAGAGGGGAGGGAGGGGGAAAAAGGTTGCCGGCTGCGCACGCGGTGGTTATGCTATTGGTGGATATTTTTCTTTTTTTTTGTGTGTGTGTGTCCTTTTCGCATCGCTCCGTCCTCCCACTGCCTTGGAGTTGTGGCTTTTTATCCGTTCACACCTGATCTTCACCTCCCCCCCCCTTTAGAGGAGATCGCCGCCAAAGCATCAAAACGTTTTTTTTAGGGGGGGGGGTGATGGTGGTAGTCTTGTGCAGGTGTCACCACATTTTATTTTTTTAGACACGTATGCGCACCCCCGTCCCCCCTCCGCCTCCGCCTCCTCCTCCTTGCCCATTTGGTGTTTGTGGACTCTTCTTTTTTCCCCTTTTTTTTGTATTTGACCGTTCCTGTTTGATCCCCCCCCTCCCCCCCCTCCCTCTCCCCTTGACACACACACACACACACACACACACACGCACGAGACATCGTTCTAGTCATAGCACAACGGTCTTTTATCGTTTACCCCGATGTGCGTTTCTTTTTTTAAATTATTACTTTCTTGTTTCTCTCCCCTTCCCCTCCCCCCCCTTCCTGCTCTATGACTAGGACACGAAAACACGTGCATTGTCAACACCCCACCCCCTTTTTCTCTTTTTTCTTTTTTTTTTACGGTCTTTAATTAAAAAACACAATTTCGGGGGCCCCCTCCTCCCCGCGCCCCCTCTCAAAAAATTTATATTTAGAAAACAGAAGCATCAACCAAAAGAAAAAAATGAGCGTCTTAGCCTGCCCCCCTCCTCTCCTCTCCTCTCCTCCCCCTCCCTCCCTGCCCCCCTCTCCTCTCCCTCCCTCCCCCTCCCCCTCCCTCCCTGCCCCCCTCTCCTCTCCCTCCCTCCCTCCCTCCCTCCCTCCCTCCCTCCCAGTCCCCACAGCGTTTTTTTTTTTTTTGGGGGGGGAGGGAGGGAGGGAGGGCATTCCGATTGCTTTGGTGATTTCTGCTCATCACAAATAAAAATATGGATACGAATATGGATGCTGCTGCTGTGGTTTTCGTTTTTCTGTCAAGTGCGTGTTGTCATGGCAGTGTTTTGACTGCTTCTGCTACTGTTGTTGTTTTCATTCTTTCCTCCCTCCCCTCCCTCCCTCCCTCCCTCCCCTCTCCCCCCTCCCTCCTGCTCTCCCCTGTGTCCTTCATATTGGTTCGTTTGTTTTGTTTCCCGATTTGGTTCGATCTCGCCTCTTGTGTAGTTTTTTTGTGTGGTTGTTCTTCACGTGTTACAGTATTCGGGATACACACACACACACACACACAACACTTGGGTGAGGGAGAATCGGAGAGGGGGGGCGGGGGGGGGTGTGGGGGTAGGCAAGCCATCGGCTCTGAGCTCTATTCCGTATATGTGTACCTTTTTTTTCCTCTCCAGTTTTGTGCGCGTGTCCAGGTGTGTGTGTGTGTGTTTTTTTTTGCTCGTTTCTGTACGACAGGGTTTTTTTTTGTCCCGGGGTGAGACTTGCCCTCCCCTCCCCCGTCCAACGATGTATATGCTGCTTTTTGTCGTGTCTGGTGACTGTATTTTTTTTTGTTGATGTCATTCCTCATGCGACTATGAATATTTGTGTGTTCATACGTGCTTTTCAAGAAGGTGTTCTCCCCCCTTTTTTTTCCTCTGCCCCCCCCCCCCCCTCCCCTCCCCTCCCCCCAACTGAAGAGCTTTCTGTATGTTTTATGTTATCTCTTTCCCACTCTATCACGTGATCTCCACAAAAGCTTACGCAGTAACAAAAAAATCAAAAAAAGGGGGGGGGTCGGTGCATGGCTGCTATCGCCGCAACCGCCCCCCCCCTGCTGATGATGTCCTTCAGGGCAAGACCCTCTCCTGAGCTCGTCTCTGTTCCCCCATGCCCGATCTCTGTCCTCTTCCCTGTTCTCCTCGGACAGCTCTTCTCTGCCGTGTGAAGCAACTGAGACCGCTAGAAAACTTTATATATATATATAATGTGTTACTTGTCTCGACGTGCAGCGTCGACAAAGTCCAAGGCCACAGAGCAGATGTTCTTTTTTTTTTTCCAGGACCCCCAATGCGGTACGTATATCCTCAGCTCCCCACACCTCTTTCTCCTCATCTAATTGTTTTCTTTTGTGTCGAGACTGAGTAGCTCATTTTTGCATACGCACGCCTGCAGGCGGTCAATCCTGCTATACATCCCCTCTCCCAAGCCCAAATTCTCTCTAGCCACCATCCCAAGTTGCGCAGCTGCTTCCGCCTTCCCTCCTTTTTTCTTCCCCCCCCCCCCTCGCCACCGACACACACACATACATATACCTCTGTGTGCTCAACATAAAGCTTGAGTGAGCTGATAAAAGAAGTACTGCCTCTCGCCTAAAAAGGCGCGCACGCGTGTCTCCCCCTCCCTGTGTGTGTGTGTGTGTTGCATTTATAGCTGCGGAATGATCAAATCAAACACAACAGCGGCGTCGCCATCTCAGACGGGGGCTTCGTCTAACCCCTCGGCGCCAGAAGTCGTCGAGTATAAGCTGCCTTTTAGTTTATCCGGTAAGGCACATGAAGACACCGGCCGTATTTATCGCCTCCCAAGCCAGGCCGACTTTTATGCCTTTCGATCCCTCGCCGACTCGCTGGAGGGCTTTACCCTGCGCTATAACAGCCCGTATGATGTACTTGTGTGGGACAAGAGGGTGTCCAATGAGACCATGAACATTATCAAGGTGTTCGCCATCTTCTCCAATACAAAGGACAAACCCAACGGCGCTGCGACACCAAGGGAGCTCTACGATCTGCTGCACGACCCTATTTTTCGAGAGCAGTGGGACGAATATCGCGAAGAGGCCTTCCGCGTCTCGAGCCTGAGTGCCAACACCGACATTGGCTACTACGCGGCCAAAAGCCCAATGCCGCTTGTGGCAAATCGAGACTTTGTGAACCAGCGCATGTGGCACGACTCGGGCCGAGACGAGTACGTCATCTTCAATACCTCGGTTCCACACTCAACGGTGCCACCAACTTATCAAAAGGACGCCCACCACAACAAGCGCGGCGAGTACACCCGTGCCCTATCAAAGCTGACGGGGTACCTCATCCGCCCCTGGAGGAACCCGTTAACAGGCGCGGTCGATGGCGCGTGTCTCACGTACATTACCCAGACTGATCCCTCCGGCTGGATCCCAACAGCACTTACAAATTACATCGCTACGAAGTTCGCACCGAACACCATGAAGAATTTGGCATTGGCACTGCCCAAGTACCGCGTATGGTTAAAGATGCAACAGGAAGCCGGCACGTACGTCAAAGACTGGGAGGTGCACCCCGAGTGGTGGGTCGAGGATGGGAGCGACAAGACGGTGAAGAACGAGACAATTGAGTTTGCCATCCGCAAGTGGAGTGAGCAGTCCGATAAGCGCTCGTAGAGCGCAGGTTATTCAGCATCTTCTACTGCGCTTGGATTTGCATGTGCGTATGGGTCTGTGTCTTGCGTAGAAAGAGAGAGAGAGAGAGAGAGAGAGACGAGCACACCGTTTGCTGGTATTTTTTTTTTTTTGGGGGGGGGGGAGAGGCGGGGAAGAGAGGCTTCCTTTGAACGCAGTCCTCCCGTGTCGCACAGCCCCCTCCCTCCCTCCCTCCCCCTTCCCCCGATTCCTCGTCGATGAGTCTTTCAATATTTAGCAGTGAAGAGAACACATCTGTACAGCTTGAGTCGCCTTTTTTTGTTGTTTAATCCGACAGTCACGCCCATTTTTGTGTTTTTTTTTTCCAAATCTCTCCTCTCCCTTCTCTCTCCCCCCTCTCTCCCCCCTCCCCCTCCCCCCTCTCCACGTCATATGCATGCATGTGTATGCGTGCATTGGCTCTGTCACTGTGTGACCACATCTAAACCAGTGTGTGTGTCTGGGAGGGGGGGAGGGGGAGAGAAGAAGCAGAAAAGACAATTTGGACTGAACAGTGTTGTCGTCAATGCATTTGTTGATTGCTTTTGTGTCTGTTAGTTGCTTACTCATTACGCATCGTCCGGCCCCCCCTCCCCCCCTCCCCTTTTCCCGTACTTCATCTTCATTGGTCGCCTTCCCCCTGGGACTATTATTTCTCGCTATTCACCACCACAGCTCCTCCCCTTTTTTGCCCCCCTCCCTCCCCAACTGTCTCTGTGTGCGACACCGCTGTGGAACGGATGACCTCGCCTATCGGCGACTAACCTCCTCCCCCTTCCCCCCACACACACACACACATGCGGACTCTGCCCAGCTGTTGACAGACGCGGGTCATATTGCTGCTTCGCCTTTTCCCGGCTCCCAACTGCGCTACTCACTCTTATCTGCACTTTCTTTCTGCTCTCCTTCATCCCCCCCAAACTACTGCCGCCGTGTACAGAGGCACTGCCAGCTGTCACAGAGCAACACACCAGGACGACCGTGCGTGTACGTCTACGCTTCGACCAGCGATTCTGTGATTTTTTGGAAAAGAGGGGTGTCGGCTCATTCTCTTCTCAGAGAAGCAATCCCCCTTCCTTCAACCCCCCTCCCCTCCCTCCCCTCCCAGCTCGTTGCTCGCTTCTGTGGCGAGGCAAAAAGGGAATTCACACACACACACACACACACGCACGACTCACATCGGCCACCATATTTTAGGTTTTGTATGTCTTTCGTGCGTCCGTGTGACGTGGAGAAGACTCTATGTTCACCACAGAAGACCCTCAGGAACTAGTTGTCCTCAAGACCGTCGCTTTCCAGCACGCAACACAAAGCCTCTGCAGTCGAGTGTCTGCCCCAGAGGCTCATACAACCTGGCCGCCATGCGCAGCTTCTCAATCGAGACCACGTCAAGATGGACGCGGGCAGATGAGAGAGGCCCTTCATATCAACCGAAGCGGCAAGCCCTCCATCCCCTCAACCACAGCACGCTCGGCGCCGCGCTTCACGTTCAAGCTGCCTGTGTCGCCTGCTGCTGGTCGGCCAAGTGCAATCACGGCTGATGATGGCTGCTGTACTGTCTCCCCACATTCGCATGCAGCACGCGTGGCCCTTGAAGAGTCGCTATGGCATCACGAAGAAGCGCTTCGATCATGGGCCAATGAGCCTGCGCAGCACGTCCCTCCCGGCATGAGGGATGCGATTGGCGTTGGCGTGGAGTCAGACGTGCCTCTGTCATTTGTGGACCAGGCTGGGCAAGAAACTCTTCAGTGGCATACCACACGACTCCGCCTTCACGGACAGCCCTCTGCAGACATGTTGTCTCCACGCGTGGCAGCATTAACACAGCCACACTGTAGGGTTCTCGCTCAAGGGTCTGTAGCTGGCATTGGTCTCCCAGCCGCGGTGATTTCAAAGCGAACAGCAACAGCAGGGGCGACTGTGCCATCTAAAATGGCAAGCCCACAGAATGCGGGGCACGGGGAGGCTCCTGAGGGACTCTTGGAAAACTCCAGAAGTGAGCACGGGTACGTCGCCTCCACCTCTTTATCATCGCCCGCACCGCAACCGCGGCGCGACTCGGAGAGATCGGTCCACCTCAGACACACCGCAGCTCTGGCGCTAGGAGCACCAGATGTCCTTTTTCAAGATATGCAGCCTTCTCCCTACCAACTGCCGCTGCGTATGCGGCTCAGTGCTCCAGCACCGGCACTGCCGCCTGCATCCACCGCTGCTACCAGCCCCTCACCGGCGGCTGATGCTACCCGGCGTACTTTCCTTGATGAGCAAGCCAAGCGGTACGCAGAGTGGCGCAACCGCCAGGCCGCCGTGCTGCATCAGCTAGCGCCAGACATGTGGGGCCGCGCGCTGCCGCACTGTGCAGCTTTGGATCGGCAGCCGCACGTCATGGATTGTGGTTTGCGCACTCACACGTCTTACGTGCGTCGGTCACAGTACGATAGTGGCGTTGTAATTGTGTAGCTGAAGTCCATTCACCTCGGTCTCTTGGGTGATTGGCGGTGGCGCTGGGGGGGGGGGGAGTTGCCGCAGTACTCCTGCTCCTCGTCTCAGAAGTGAAACCATTTTGGCTATTCCCCTCAAGTGACACCTTCCCATGCTCCTGCGCCCTCGACACCCCCCCCTCCTGCGCCACCGACATTGACCACCACGTGTTCTTTGGCTCACGTGGATAGCGGCGCGCTTCACGCTATGTGGCTACATGATGGCGTGTGTGTGTGACTCTGTGTTGGGTGGGAGGGAGGAGAGGAGAGGGGGGGGGGGGGAGGCTCATTATTTCTTTGTTCTTGTACGTCCGTATGCCTTGCATACATATTTCCCTTGTACCCCCCCTCCCCTGCACTAATGATCCCACTTCATATGTCGTGTATGTATGTGTGTGTGTATGTGTGTTTATATACATTGAATAAAACCCCGCACATCATCTCAGTGACATCACCAGTTCTCCCCCACTCCCTTCCGCCCCCCCTCCCCCCTTCTCTCTGATGTGTCAAACTTGGATTACATCTCTTGCGAATCTTTTTTCAACTGCCACTCGCCGAACTCTCAAAACGCCTGCCCCTCCCCCCTCCCCCCCCCTCCCCCACCCGCAAAAAAAAAAGAGGGTGAGAACAAAAATATATACCGGAACACACCGACGGTGTTCATCTCCTTTCCACAAAATCTTCGCTTCTATTGGAGAGTATTTTTTGGGGGGCGTGCCCTGATGACGGGATGAGGAGGTGAGCGCATGTCCAGCGCTCACTCGACGTGGTATCACGGACAGCCCCCACCAACCACCAACCACCACCCATCGTAGCAGTACCATTTTTTGGTGGTGGTCGGGAAGGGGGGAGGGGGGAGTTGAGCGCCTACAATGTCGGTAACCCAGAGCGGATCATCGTTGTTGATGCTAGCGGCCCAAGTGTTGGATGATTTTTGCGTTCGAGCGACGTGCGTGCCCGGGGGCTGGGTGGAGTTGGATGCGGAGGCTGTGCCCGAGGGAGGGGGGGGGGTGACTGGGCCGGTGACGCTGCATCCAGCACACGTACCCAGCGCCGCGTTGCACTGTCTGGGGTGTGTCAGTGGACCGGCCAAGTAAGCATATGTGGTGTAGGGCTCAGGTGTTGGTTGTTTGTTGTTTGGGGGACTGGGGGCACACTGAGCCAAACGAAGGGAAAAAAGAGGAGGGGAAAGCTTCGGTACAGGACTTTGTGGTGGTCAACGCGCGTGTGCTGCAAGAAATCTTTGACATTTGTACTAGGAGTTGTTCTCTCTCTTTTTTTGCCCCCCCCCCCCACACACACACACGAGGAGCACGCGTATTGGGAGGAGGACTGCCTCGTTCCCACGGATTCCTTCCATATGTTATCCGTCATATGTTACCTTCTCGGTCTGCCTCACTTCACCGATCCTCCTCTTCCTCCTCCTCCTTACGCATTCGATCACGCGTATCACAATTCTTCCCCTCCCCTCCCCCCACCCCCCACCCTGCATCGCCACTGCTTGTGATGTACGTCTCTCTCGTGTGTATGTCTGTGTGTGTGTGTGTGTGCACAACGCTGAGAGTGACGTAAGACGGAAGAAAGAAAAAGTGTGTGATACACAAAAAAGAGGTTCTCTTTGCATTTTTTTTGTTATTCATTCTTTCATTGTTTTGGACGCCCACACACTTTTGAATTTTGCCCCGCTCTCCCCTCTTTGAGCTCAAGCCACTCCCCCAAAACAACAACAACATCCCTCACAAACTCGTCCCTTAGTTGATGATGATGGCGGCAGCAGCGATGACTCCACCACTCGCGCCGCCCCCAGCGCCACCGGTACCCCCCCAAGTCTCTTTCTACATCACCCCCGTGCCAAAAGAAAAGGGCGATGCCGGTATCTACGCTGCACTCGACGCCATGCGTCTTGCGCGTGCCCTGCGCGGCGTCACGAGCAGTCGACTGGACCAAAAAGAGCTGCTGCAGGTCGCCACAGCCCGCGGTGCTGCATCTCATTCCGATGGAGACGGTGGCGCTGCACAGAGCAACGAAGTGAGGCTAGGTATGGAGCCAGTCAACTGCCGACAAGGCACGCAGATGGACGTTCAGGCCATGTACAACGCTGCGGTTGTGGAGGCCGTGCAGGCTGTCAGCGACAGCGCAGTCGCTAAATCAGTGGAGCGTGGTGTCGGCGGAGCAGCGTTGACGACGACAGCTGTCGGTTTGCCCGATGACAACGCGACGCTGCGCAGTGTGCTTCCACTTGTGCGCGAGCTGAAGCCGCGTGATCCGCTCAACTTCGACATGTTGCTGCGCCTTTTCGCCCTCATGGAGGAATCTGCCTCCCATTCGGAGGCGGATTCGGGATCCCAGTGCGGCGGTGTCACGTCGCTACTTTTGGGAAACGGTGTGGTGGATCCAGCACGACAGCCTCCGCCGTCGACGGAGGCGTGGGAAGCCAAGTACCATGAAGTGTATGCCCGCTATCCACTCCCGGTGGACCCCAACGCCGCCTCCTCTTCCAACGCACCGAACTCTGACGACGACGACGACGACGACGAGGTGCACTCAGATGTGGACACGCAGAACAATGCAGAGCTCCAGGAGCTCTGTGCAACGCTTGGCATCGCCTACGAGAACCACACGAGCGCGGTGCGCGACGTGGCCTTCCACGAGATGCGCGTGTTTCCTTTGCTGTGCGCCTACCTCAGCCGTCTCAACGAGCGCACCGCCGGCGGGCGTGATGCCCCTACGGTAGCGGCGGTGGCGTGCTCACGAGTGAAGGTGCTGGATCTTTCCCACAATTATCTCGGTGCGCCTGTGGTGGTGGCTTCTCCCGGCGAGCACGCGGGCAGCGGCGATTCGGCCCCAGTGCGTCAGCTAGCACCACTGCGGGCTCTCGCGGCCATGCTGGATGCAAACGAGTCACTCCGCTACCTCAACCTGCGCGCCAACGCATTGGGCCCACGTGGGCTCGGCATCATCGCCAAGGCCCTCACAAAAAATATTTCACTCTGCGGTGTCGACCTTTCAGCGAATGCGTTGAGCGTCCCAGTGGAAACAGAAGAGGTGGAGGACCCGCTGTACGAGCCGGAGGATCCCGTCTTTGGGGAGACGTACGAGGGCCTCGAGGCGCTGTCGGAGGTGCTCAAGAAAAATAAGTTCCTGCGTGTGCTTCGACTTGCAGAAAACGGCCTGCACGCTGGCGAAGACTTGACGGCACCCCCACCTGCAGAGGAGGAGGGTGACGCGGACGAGGAAGCAATGGAGGAGGCGGGTAGCGAGGCAGGAGCAGCAGCACCTCGCCCCGGGCTGTCCTTTGCTGCTGCCCAGGAGCGGTGGCAGGGAATTCCCCTCTGGACACTCCTCAGCCCTCTTTACCGGTACCAACGCCTGCGCGCGCTTGACCTCTCAAAGAACTTGCTGGGAAACGACGGAGTGTATATGTTGGCTGTGGCGTTGTCGAACAACACCTCCGTGGAGGTGTTGGACTTGACGGACAACGCTATTGGGTATGCAGGCCTGGGCCACCTTGCTCGGTACGTTCTGCGCCGGAGCGTTGCGGCAGGGACCACTCCGCCTGCCACGGCGCCCCAGAACGCGCTTCACACGCTTATTCTGCGACAGAACCCGCTCGGCTGCGTCGGTGGCTCGGGAAGCGCCGCTGCAGGTGTGGAGGCGGGTCGCCGCCGTCTCACTAAGCGCCAACAGAAGCGTGCCCTTGCGGCTGTGCAGAGCTTCGCGTCTGCGTTGGAGGGGCCGCGTGGCTTGCGACGCCTCATATTAGCCAACACCCACCTCGGACCCGCCTTCAGCACGGTCGTGTTGCGCTCCCTCGCTCGCTCAGAAGCGCTGGAGGAGCTCGACTTTTCCTACAACAACGCCTGTGGAGAATATCCCTCCAACTACGATGGCAGTGCGGCCCAGGAGCTCGCCGCGCTGCTGTACCAGCTGGAGCGACACAGCCCCCCACAACTGCGCCGCCTCTGCTTCGATGGAAATAACTTGACTGCGACCGGGGTAGCGGCGTTGCTTCCCTCTGAAGTGCATGTAGCATTGCCTAGTACACTCCAGGAGCTCACGCTCAGCCGCAATAATCTCGGAGACGGCCTCGACTCACTCAGTCAGCTGCTAGCGGCGGGCGCCACCACGCTCACCCGCATCGACATCTCTTATAACAGCATCTCTACCGCGACAGCGCTGCTGCCTGGTCTCGCTACTGCAACGGCACTGACAGAGCTCAACATGGGTCACAATAGACTCGGCGCTCAGGAGAGGCTCTTCCATGACATTACACCGACACAGCAAGAGCAAGAGGTTGCCCAGCTTTTTCAAACTCTCGCACAGCTGCCAAATCTCGAGGTGCTGGACATCAGTGACAACGACTGGCGCACAGCACACATAGAGCACCTCAGCTCGTTCTTCTCCAATTTGGCTTTGGCAACACGGCTACGCAAGCTCGACGTGCGCAACACACCACGCGTCCCGACGGTGCAGCTTATGACGCTGCTGCAGTTTGTGGCTAGTCGGCCGACGATGGAAGTGTTTATGGCCACTGTTGTGCCAGAAAAGAGCGAGCGGGGGACTGACGCAGCGGTTGCGGACGCGAATGGAACGGCCAACGAGTGGAATTTCGATGCAGTGCTACAGTTGGTCCGCGGCGTTGCCACCAACAGCGGCTCACTTTTAGAATTGGATTGCGGTCTTCTTTGGAGCGATGCGGCGGCGGCTAGTAGCAGCGGCAGCAGCAGCGGTGGCGGTGGCGGCGGCAACAACGAGTCGGCAGGTACTGTAGCGGTCAACGATATTCGCGAGCGGCTTCTCCTGAATGCTCTCATAAAGTCAGAGCCACCGCTCATATGAGGAGGTGACGACGGGTCGAATAGCGTGTGTGTGTGTGTGGGAGGAAGGGGGGGGGAGGGGTGCGCATTGCATCAGCTAGTGTCAGCGCAGGTTTGCTCAGGCTGCGCGTCCCAATTGGGATTGCAAGGGGAGGGAGGATCCGATTTATGTATATCGTTAGAGGGGCGATACTAGATTGCGCTCATGCAGAGAAGTGCCCACCCACCCACCCCCCAAAAAAATGAAAAGAGTGATGGAAAGAGAAGGCGGCGTTCGTTCTCATTCCTGCAAAAAAAAAAACGAATTAATTGAACACGGAGGCACGTGTGACATATTCCCCTTGACATGCACGCGCGTTGCGTGTGGGTGTGTCGATTGACGCCAGTGCCCCTCTGTAGCCCCGATGCCCCCCCCCCAAAAAAAAAAAATAATAAAGAAAACTATGTCACTTCATCCCCCCCCCCCTCTATATATATATGTGTGTGATCTGTTTGTGAAAAAGGGGGGGGGAGGAGGAGAAGGGGGGGGCGCGTGTGGCGGCGTACGTTCGACTTCGTTTTTCTTTTTTTCTGTTTTTCCCCATTGTCATCTTTGTGGGCATATGATGTACAGATCACCATCACCACCATCACTCATCAACACACCGTGGGCCTTATGTGCGTATGTAGGTCAGAAGCAAGCAAAATCATCGTGTGCGCTCACCTTCCCCCCCCCCCCCTCTTCCTTCCCCGTTCCAAGCAAAGATCTGGTATTGACGTAGCGACATGACGAACACGGGGGAAGACGGAAGGAAAAAAAAAAGAGAAAAGGGAAGGAGAGGGGTGGCGACGGCTTACTTCCACGTGAGTCTTCTCTCTTCTTTCCTGTTCTTTTTCTTCATCTCCTCGGAGCCCCTCTATCGTCTTCGCCGCCGGCGCGCAACGAACGGCGTATGCCCCCCCCCCCCTTACACTACCTCTATCTTCTCCCCTCTACCCTTCCCTCACCCCTGCTTTGTTGTTGTCAAATTATGGGGGCCCGCTTTCCTCCACCTCCTCCTCCTACCACCCCCACCCCCCTTTTTTTTTACCGATGTTTGCGCAGTCTTTCTCTTGATAGCCACGATTCTGTCACAACTTTTCAAAAGATCGCATCGAGTGCAGAGTCGCCGTCTCACCCCCTCCCCCCCTCCCCCATCCTCCCCGCATCATTTTATTGATCTGATTCCCATTCACATTTGTCCTTGGTGCAACATGAGGATTGAACAGTGCTCCTTCTGCAGTGCCCCCATCTACCCTGGACATGGGCAAGTGTTTGTGCGCAACGACTGCAAAATATTTCGTTTTTGCACTGGCAAATGCCGTAAAAACTTTGGCATGAAGCGCAATCCCATGAAGTTGAAGTGGACAAAGACCTTCCGTAAGGCCAACGGCAAGGAGTTGGCAGTCGATAGCACCATGGCCTTCGAGCAGCGCCGCAACATCCCTGTCAAGTACAACCGTGAGCTGCTCAGTGACACACTGAAGGTAATGAAGCGCGTCGAGAAGATCAAGCAGCGGCGCCAGGAGGACTTGTGGACAAGACGTATGGAGAAGGTCCACCTTCACGAGAAGCAGGAAGCTGCATCGGCGCTCAAGCATAACATCGACTGGATAGAAGACATCGAGATCAAACACAAGGCGCGCGACGATCTCGTGGCTATTCAGCAGGAGCGCGAGGAGAAGAAGGCGAAGCGTCGCGAGGCCAACAAGAAGCGGCATCAAAAGCAGCGTCAAGCCGAAAAGGCCACGGGTGCATCTGCCTTCCGCTCTGCCAAGAAGTAGAGCCCGACGCCATTCACCATCGCCGTAATGGAGATGAACCACAGAAAACAAAAACCAGCCGGAGCAGGAAAAGAACAGACAGGTTCAGGCGAAGGCACACACACACACACACACACACGCGCGCGCGCGCACACAGGGGAGGAGCGTATTTTGGAGTTCTCTTCCTCGCCCCCGCGTCACCTCTTTTCTGTTGATGGACTCCGTCTGCTTTTGGTATCTGTGCCGTTTTTAGGATCCCCCCCCCTCCAATGCACGCTCGACTTTCCCTCTTCACTCTCCACAATATTCGTGGCCCGCGCAGTTGTACAGCGGCGCTATCCACGACTCTTCAAGCACGCCTATACACGGGTCAACCACGAGAAGCTGTCCGCGTTAATCTCAGGGGAAAAGGGGAGGGGGGGAGGCGAGAGAAGCGGCGCAAGAGAGCATTGCACGGGTGGTGCTGGTGGGGAACTGCGACAAGCGTCGTTGTGCACAGACAGAACACACACAGATCCATACTCCACTGCACGTGTATTTGTGTGTGTGTGTGTTGTGTCCATGTTCTCGTGGGTTCTCCGTTAACTCGTCCATTCATATATATATATGTGTGTGTGTGTGTGTCTCCTACAGACGGCGCGGGTGCATAAAGGAGGAGGAGGGGGAGGGAGGAAGGGAGAGTGAGTGGTATGTGTGGTTCCGCTGCTGTCGCTGTGACTGGCATGGAAGACTTTGTTTAATGATGGTTGCTGTTGGTTTCCCTCACCCCCCCCCTCCTCCTCCTCCTCCTCCTCCACTCTCCTCCCAGGGCATAAAGGGAGAGAGAGGGGGGGAAGGAGGATCTCCAATGTTGTTGGCTCATTCATGGATGTGTTCCCCCCCCTTTGTTGTTGTTATTACTACTATGATTTTTGACCCGAGTAAGCCGTTAAATTACCCCCCCCCCCCAAAAAAAAAAATGCCGCCGTCCCCCCCCTCTCCCCTCCTCCCCTCTCCAGCAGATGAAGGGGGTGGGGGGGATATTAATCAACAGCAACAAGAGGCCTGCGCAACGAAGGCAACCCCCCCCCACACACACACTCACACACAGGCATACGCATAGCTGGCGTTCTGTGTCTTCAGCGCGGATGCATAAACGGAAGCGGAGACGGAGCTCATGCTGACCGTGGGTGGTAGGTGTGCGCCCCACCCCTCCCGCCCCTTCCCTCCTACGGCCTCCTCCCTCTCTCTGGGACCGGCTTTTTCCAGGTATCGCCAGGTCTGCCACTTCGACCTCCACTGGAAAAAAAAACGCTTTTCCTTTCGGATCGCCCCGCCCCATCTGGGAATTTTTTTCTCTTTTCTTGGGTCTTGTTGTGGGGGGGGGGGTGATGCGTTGCGTCTCTTTGGTGTGGTGTGATGGGTCGTGGTCGGCGCTGCGCAGCACACGCGGATCGACGCGTCTGACCCTTTCTCCTCCACACCGTCTGTCCCTTGTCTCCTCTCCTCTCCTTCCTCCCCCCCCCTCCACCAAGCACACCACCACCTCCTCCAAAGACTGCAAGAAAACCATCGGCTCATCTTTGCTTCCCTCGCTATCGCTATCGCTCTCTTTTTCTTCTTCTACGCCTTTATTGGGTGTAATTATTCCTTCAGTTGTTGTTGTTGTTTTTCCCCCTCCCCCCTCCCCCCGGGATACACGAAACGTTTGATCTCCACAAACGCGCGCGCGCGCAGAACAACAAAAAAGAAAACACTCGGCAGAGCTGGTGATCCATAGGCATCACACAACCCCCTCCCCTCCTCTCTCTCCCCTCCTCTCTCTCCCCTCCTCTCTCTCCCTCCCCCCCCCAATCCTTTCAGAGATTGAGACGGACATACAGCCTTACCAGAAGCATCAATCAAAAATCGCGCACGTCTCACCACGTCCATAGCCCTGAGGAGGATCGGACAGCGACACGCGAGGAAGATCGAGAGTGTCCTTGATGGTGCTCACACGATCACAGGTCAAGCGTGGTCGCAGCAGTAACGCTGGGGATGATGATGGGAGCAGTGTAGTGGGCTCTTTGTCGACCAACGCCGAATCCTCAGACAGTGAGGGAGTGAACCCAAGACCAGCGGCAAAACTACGTTCTTCCGCTGCAATGATCTCCGCAACGAGCGGTAGCTTGGCGGGTGAAAAGCCGGGGGCATCTCTTCCAACGTCTCTCAATAGCGAGCCGCTCGGCCGCGGATGCCGTGTGTCGCGCGCCAGCGCCTCGCTTGACGAAGAGTACCTCGCGACCTCACTTAGCCGCTCGAAAGCGCTGCAACGCATCCTACCACCCCGTGGCAGCGCTGCGGTCCAGGTAGAACAGACGAGAAGCGGTGGCGATAGGGACGATATCGTGACTACTCGATCCCGTTACCCACAGCGGGAGGCAGCGAAGAGGGCGATGGAGAATCTCCGCAATACGCTCTCCAGCGTGAACAGGGCCAACGGGCGTGGCGGTGGTGCCGCGGCTCACAATGAGGGCGACAGCCGTAAAGGCATGGGTGTATTCAACTTCCGCCACCACCCCGAATTGAAGGAGGTGATCAATAAGATGAACGACACACAGTGGCATCGATGCCGCAACAGCAGCAGCAGCAGCGACGACAGTGACAGCGATAATGATGAGGAGGAGGACGAGTCTGACACCTCGTACGTCTCCCAGGGATCGGTCGAGGCTGACGTCCCTGCCTCGCGCGCTACGGGGAGGCGGCCTCGGTGCTCCACCGCCCCGCTTTCCAGTCCAGCGGCACTGTCGCTGAACTCTCGCACGACAGCGGCGACACGTCGTGCCCGTGCAGCCGACGGCGATGCTGTATCGATCAACTCGTCTATCAGCGATGCCTCCATGCGGGAGGAAAGCGTCGAGCGAATGGCGCAGCAAGACCGCCGCATCGAGCTCTCTCTATCCTCCAGCGAAAGCAATGAAGGCGAATGTACTGGTGAGCTCATCGGGGCGCAGCGGCGTCGTGCCGTCCGCAACGCTCGCGAGAGTGTCTCTGGGGACATCAACATCAATCACTACATGGCAGACGCAGTCGGTGTGGAGGATTCGAGGAAAATACGCCGCCGCCAGCTTGACAGGCGCTATCGCTGGCTGCTGCACCAGGAGGAGGACGCACGGGCACGGGCCGAAGGATACAGCGGGGGCTCGGGTTCAGTGGACGGCGTCAACGGCAGCGCGACAGGCACCACAAACGAGGCTCTGGGGAGCACATCACCCCTGCACATCCATGACGGCATCACGTTCGACAGTGTGGGCGGTCTGACAGAGCACATTGTCACGCTGCGGGAGATGGTTCTGCTACCGCTGCTCTACCCAGATCTGTTCGAGCGCCTTGATCTCAAGGCACCGCGTGGCGTACTCTTCGTTGGCCCGCCCGGTACAGGGAAGACACTGATGGCGCGCGCGCTTGCCAACGAGGGGTCGCAGCTGGCGTGCGGCACCACCACTGACCGAGCGACACCCCTCCCTGGGCGGCAACGTATCGCTTTTTTCCTTTGTAAAGGCGCCGATATCCTCTCCAAATGGGTGGGCGAGAGTGAGCGCCAGCTCAAGTTGCTCTTCGAGGCGGCAAAACGGGTGCAACCGAGCATAATTTTCTTTGACGAGGTGGACGGCCTCGCACCCATGCGGCACGCAAAGGCAGAGCAAACGCATACGGCCCTCGTCTCGACATTGCTGGCACTTTTGGACGGGCTGGAGGACCGGGGACAGGTGGTCGTGATTGGTGCAACAAACAGACCAGATACGCTGGACCCCGCGCTGCGCCGCCCTGGCAGGTTTGATCGGGAGTTGGTGTTCCCCCTCCCAGATGCAGCGGCACGGCGACATATATTAACCATTCAACTGGCCAAGAAGACGATGCCTGTGAATGCGGCTGAGCGCGCGGCCCTGTTGGAGGACTTGGTTGAGATGACTGAGGGATACACGGGCGCCGACTTGAGTGCGCTGTGCACGGAGGCCAGCCTTCACCGCCTCCGCACAGCACTGCCACAGCTCTACCTCAGCCAGCAGCGCTTGATAGTACCCCGCGAGGTGGAGCAGGCACAATTGCAAGTGCGCACCGAAGACTTCTACGCCGCTGCCCAGGTGATGCAACCGTCGTTGCGCCGCAATCGCAGCCGCTGTCCTGGCGGAGTGGCCGATTCCTTCCTGGACCCGTACATTGAGGTGTTGCTGCGCGGCACGCGCGACGCGACGCTCGAGGCACTGGCGCCGTCGTGGTCGATAATTGACAAGGCGTTGCGGGCCGGCTCACGCAATTGCCAAGACATGGCCACAGCTGTCCGCTCACTCTGCGCTGTACCCGTTCCACAGCCGCCGCGGCCATGCCTGCTCGTGCTCCGTGAAGCATCTGCAGTGTCCTCGTCGCCTTTTTGCACCATCGCCACTGCCACTGCCGCTCCTACTACGCCTATGGATCGGTCAGCCGAACAGCATCAACAGCAGCGCGCACTGCGATTGCATCACCTGGCGGTTGCGTTGCTCAAGGCATTGCCCCGTCTTCCGCATCTTTTTGTTCACCTGCCGCAGTTGTCATGGAGTGACAGCAAGCCGAGGGGGCTGCTGCACGACGTGGCCGCAGTGCCAGAGGACTACCTGGGCGACCCATCGGGTAGTTATTTCGCTGACGGCAGCTTCACGCACATGAGCCACGTCGTGGACTCGGTGCGTCGGTGCAGTCCGTGCATAGTGTATTTGAGTGGTGCGGAGGAGTGGCTGAGAGGTGGTGATGCGGAGGCAGGGACGCCCGCTACGGACTTGTCTTCGGACGACGACAAGGTGATGCACCTGGGTTCAGAAAGCTCGTCGCCCACGGGTGCCCTACATTCTAATGTACCAACCACTCCGGCAGACGTCAAGGCAGCTATCGTAGATGAAGAGCATGCAGCGCCCATCCACCGGAAGCGGCCCTCTCGTAGGCAGCAACGGCTCGTACAGTTGTTCCGCTACTACTTGGACACCCTGGCTGACACAGACGTCGTTTTTCTTTTGCCCTGCGCATCGGCTGCAACGTGCGAACTGCTCATTGGAGTCGATTGTTCAGCTCCAGTCACTTCCGAGCTGCGCGTTGCGGCGACAGCGTCATCCCTGCAGCAGCTGGACACCTTGTCGCCGTCCTCGCCCTCTCTCGTTACTGTTCCGCCGGGGGCGGTGCAGCTCAGTCGCTGCTCGATGCGACAGCAACGTCTGCATCCGAGCTTCTCTGTGGTGTTCGCATCGGTACCCATCACACCATTGCCGCGTGACCTGCGCAGCTTTGTGGTGTACGTTTACCGCATCGTCGCCATGACGCTTCAGCTACACTGCCGTGCCACTGTAGTCACTGCAGCGAGAGGGCCTCCAAACGAGCATAGGGAGTCCGAGACGGCGATGTCGATGGTGGGGCCTGCCAGCGCACTGGTGGTGGATACAGCGCCACCCTCTTCACCACTCTCTGCCTCTAATCTGCGTGCTCGCCGACGTGCCGACCATGCGCATCGATGCGAACTATGGCGCAAGGTCGAGTATCGCCGCCTGCAGCTGCGTCACGTGCTGATAAAGTGGGTGAGTCAATACATCAACTCGGGCAAATTCAAGTTGCTGGCCAGCGCCGACCTCGACCTCACCGCGGATGACCCGCAGCTTAAGTCCTGGCAGCAGCACACGCGCCACCACCGCATCGGTCTGCAAGACGTCCTCGAGAAGATCGAGGACGAGAAGTATGTGTGTCTCTCGCAGTACCACGACGACATTGACCAGCTCGTGCGCAACGTGCGCTCATTTTTCCGCACACGGGCGACGCAGGATCAGCGGTATCGCCTCAAGGCGCTCGACCTCAAGGAGACCTGCCTGCTGAACATGTACAAAATGAGTCGTGCCGTCATCCGCTTCTGCGAGGAGACACGCGACGTTTGCGAGCCCTCGTCAGAGGAGGATACCGACGACATGCGAGAGGGGCGGCGCGTCAAAGTGGTGGGGCCGGGGCGCGACCACACCGCACCTCTTCCCAGGGATGCAGATCCGACCCTCATTGCGGAGCAGTCGCGCCGGGCCATGAGCTTCTCACAGCGTCCCACGGCGCTGGCGCAGCGGAAGCCGCGACGGTATTACGGAGAGCGGCGCCGTCGTCGAAGGCCCAGGAAAGTACCGAAAACAGAAACAAACGGCACACCCAACCAAGTAGGGCTCCTGAATGGCGACGACAGAAAAAAGAGGGATGAGCAAGCCTTAAACGCCGCCTCTGCAAGCCAAGATGAGTTAGTAGCAGAGGAAGTTTCTCGTGTGGATAATGACTACACGCCCACTTCTGGTGCGGACAAGGGCACATCAACCGTCTCGACCATCTCTGCAGCAGCACAGGACTGGGCGTGTGACCACCTCGCCTCTCTCTCCTACACGCGTCTTCACCAAGTCTTCAAGCTGATGATGCGCGGGCTGGAAGTGGAGGTCCGCCGTGTCGGGTGTACGGTGGCGCCAACTGCGCTGCCTCACCCCTCCGAACAGGTAAATGGCGTCGCTGGCACCACGCCACGTTTGTCGGAGGACAGTGAGCAACACCCAGATCTGTACATCGCAACCACTTTTCGGCAGCTCCTCCTCGCAGCCCTCGGGGAGTAAGGCATCTACAAGGAGGAGAAGCAAAGGGACTATAGTAGTAGTGGTGGTGGTGATAACGACTGCCATCTTTTGCAACCCACCCCCTCCCTCTCCAATGTGCACATGAGTCTCTGCATGAACACCGGCGGGTGCGCACGCGTGTGCGTGTAGCGCAGGGTAAACCTATGGCCAACTGTGTCGCCTGTCAGCGCACTGTGCGCATCCATTACTGTGCATGTTTATATCCTCGATGTGCACCAATGGCAGGTGAGGCTGTAGTGCTTCTTGGGAGATGAGGGCGCCTGTATCATGCCAAAGGCCACACACTGTGACGAGTAAATCACCACGTGAATAAGCAACCAAAATAAAAGAATTATATTTGTGTGCGTGTGCGGTGCCATCAGTAGCCACTTCCCTTCCCCTTCCCCCCTTTCCACACATATACACATGCACACACACACACACACACACACACTGGGGCAGGGGATCGATGACGCACACTGTCACGCCGCCCTCCCCCCCCTCCCCCTCCGGTGTCTGTGTTGGTGAACTGGACGTTGCGCATTCCAGTTAAAATGCGAAAGGGGGGGGGAAGAAAAAAAGCGGCGAGGCGGACGGGGAGGGGGACGCATCATGTACGCATGTATAGATTGCCTTTCCTCCATCTCACGCTGCCAAACTGAACATCCCCCCCCCCAAACCCTGCGCACTCTCTCGCCATCTCTGTCCATTCTCTTTGATCCTGCTGGGGATGTATGACGGTCATTCCAAACTGTATCATGCTCGCAACGAGCCCTGCTTGCCCTCGTGTAAGACCCTCACAGGTGGATCGCTGTCATGTGACACACCCAAACCGCACCAAAGAAAAGCGCGTGCACACACACACATATATATATATATATTAGATTCTACTGTGGGAAAAAACAACAGCGACTCCGCCGCTTTGCTTGTACACATGTTTTCGTCCCTCGCAAAGGAAATTGGGCAGCTGCACGAACTATTCAAGGCAGGGGCTCTTACGCAAGCGGAGTTCAATGATGCCAAACAAGCAGCCATATCCAGCTTCAAGGCCACTGCTGCTTCTACGGCTACGGTGCCGCCAGCACCAGCAACGAGCAGTGCGCCGCCCTCTGAGCCTCTAGCGTGTTCATCCCCGACATTCACTGAACTAGAACCGGACTCGAAAGTCTCCTGCAGTGATACAGCACCGGATGAGGTTGAGCCACTAGCGTCTCCGTCTCCGACAGAGTCTCTGTCGGTGACTGGAACCGCAGCATTCCGCTCGCGAACCTTCGAAGAATGGAAGGAGCTCTGGGACACGGCCCCTGTGTGCACTCAGGGTGCCACCTCTCTGACAACAGCAGAGCCTCTCGGCGCCCTGGACGTGCGTATCCGGGCCCTTCGGTGCTTGTCGCGTCTCCTGCGCAATGTCCAGATGTATCCGATGGAAGTCAAGTACAGGACAATTCGAGAATCGAATAAGATTGTCGCACAGGAATTGATGTCGGTGGCGGAGGCAAGCGGAGCGGTGCTCCACTTCGCTGGATTTGTTAGGGAACAAGACAAGATGAACGCGTCGTCGTCCGGTGCTTCGTCCCCCGGAGCAGCGCACTGCTGGGTACTGAGTGGAGATGCTACGGAGGTGGGAGTTCTCAGAAAAACTGAAGCCACAGTGGATCTCGTTGACAAGTTACTCGAGTACTTTAGTGAACAACAATCCCGGCGCTATGGCGTGCAGCAGCTGTGGCGCTCGGTGGCGTTGGAGGTGCGACTCGAGCAGGCTGGCCGTGGCGCTCTCTCGAGAAACCCCTTCCTGGATGTGCCGAGCGATTTGGAGGAGATGAACAGCAAAGAGGAAGAAAGCGAGCATGGCAAGGGAAGGCGGGGCGCACCAGCGCAGTCCACCGAAAGCGATGCCCTGTCGTCTGCACAAATGCTGCTGTCCTACTTGGTGGAGTGCTACACCGTGGATGAGGCTGGCGACGGTCTCTACTCGTCTATGCAACACTTGCAGACCCTCCAGCGACTGTACGAGGCGGCGGCACGGTGTGTGGAGGGTGGCGCACGGCCGTCATCGACCTATTCACTTTTGCGCACGGCAGAGGTCTACGGGGCGGTGGTCCAGCAGCGCGGTGCTGTGGAGCTACTCGTGTACGGCTGTGGTGCCCGTCTCGATCCGCCGCCGGTACCGCCGACCACGCTGTGCAGCGACGCATCCAGCGACTACACAGTTCAGCTGATCCCGCCGGACACGCCAGACGTCTCTGAGTTTGTGGGCCGCTGCTTGCGGCTACTGCGGCGCCTGGGGCGCGAGGTGGGGCGGGTTCAACAGCAACGAACCCGTGCTGCCCGTCAGGCGGCGGAGGTGTCCATGCGACAGGAGGTGAGGCGGGAGCGTCAACGGCGGCAGCTGGAGAAGAACTGCGGACGAAAAGAGATGCCTGCAGATGAGCAGGTGCCGCAGCGACATCAACGTCGTCGCACACAGGTGTCGAAAAACGACACCCATCGAAGAACGGCCTCCTCCTCCTCCTCCTCCGCTTCTGCAGCATCCTCTGTCCATTCGCACGGTGAAGCAACGAAAGAGGAAAAGAAGCGCATCCCGCTGACGGAGGCGTTGGCAATACTGATGGGTAAGAAAAAGTTGCCGTTGTGACGGCACGCTGGACGGGAGAGAAGAAAAACAAAAAAAGGGGGGTTGGCTGGAGAAGCCGCTCTTACTAGAGATCCAGAGAATGGGGAAGCGGCGGGTTTGGTTGTACAAACCTGCACAAAACGATGCCATGTGAAGGGGGAAGAAGGCTGCTGCGGCTGTTGGTGGCTGTGGTGAGGTGCACTACACACGCTCTCTCTCTCTGGGGGCTTCTTATTATTTTGGCAGGACTGGGGTGCCACGTGTCGTTGGCTCTCATCCCCTCCCCTCCCCCTCTCCATCGCTTAGCGGTCCACAATGGGTAGGCATTACTCTCGCTCACCCTCACCATCACTTCTCTGAGCGAAGACATGAAGGCTATTTGAACGAAAAATAGAAATTCCCGGCGAGGATCACCAAGTTTGTGTGGAGGGCTATCACGTGCCACAGGGTGCACTGCCCCACGAGCTGTACATGCACAAATGTATTCTAGCACACCCACGCTTCCTTCCTCCTTTCCACAATGCCCACTTTTTCTTTTGCTGTTGTTGTATACACCATCACGAGCCTCATTGTTTCCCCCTTCTTCACCTCACCCGCCCCTCTCCCCCCCCCCCCGTCCCGCCCCACCGCGCCAACTAAGGCATTCGCGTGTGCCAAATGAATTCTGCAAGGCCTGCATGTGCTTGCCGTACGTGACTCTCTGCGAGGAGGGGAAAGACTTTGCCGGCGTGCCCACCCTCTCCGTACATATGTGGTTGGGCGAGTAATGTCTACTTGGGGCCGTCAGGCTTCATTGGGTTGTTCTCCCTCCTCTTGGCTCAAAGGCCTTCACAGTTCCTTTCCTATCCTCTCACCCCCAGCTGGGGGGGGAGGGGGAGGGGGAAGGGGGTGCAGTGCTGGCCGTATCGCATTATAACGATACATGCACTTGTGGTTTTGCAACGCTCAACAGTATCACAGCGGGTGCTCTATGAAATAGCGCGGGTATCTACCTTGGATGCTCTCTTCTTGCTCTCCGGAGGGGGGGGGTAGTAGTCCTGCAGCAGGCAAGAGGATGGACCTCGGTGGTGGTATCCGAGGGCTCGGGTGCTCTTGGCACAATCAAGAAGTCGCTACCCCCTTAGCAAAGCCATCGTTATTTTTTGCTGGTGGTCGGGAAGGGGGGAGGGGGGGGGGTTGAGCGCCTACAATGTCGGTAACCCAGAGCGGATCATCGCTGTTGATGTTAGCGGCCCCGGTGTTGGATGATTTTTGCGTTCGAGCGACGTGCGTACCCGGGGGCTGGGTGGAGTTGGATGCGGAGGCTGTGCCCGAGGGGGGGGGGTGACTGGGCCGGTGACGCTGCATCCAGCACACGTACCCAGCGCCGTGTTGCACTGTCTGGGGTGTGTCAGTGGACCGGCCAAGTAAGCATATGTGGTGTAGGGCTCAGGTGTTGGTTGTTGTTTGGGGGACTGGGGGCACACTGAGCCAAAAGAAGATCGTGGATAAAGACAGCACACCTTTCTATGCGGACAGTTGCACCAAGGAGGAAGAGCAAGCACCACTGATCGAGGTACAGGAGTGGGGCGCAGTGTTTCCTTGTCAACATCTGAAGCAGTGCCCATGCACTTTGGTGTGAGAGAGTGGAGAGGAGGTGGTCCAGGCGACATGAGAGCCGCTGTACTTGAATGCTGTGCGTCTGTGTGTGTGTGTGTCTTCAAAGTCGTCCTCCGTTGATGTCGCACTGACATTTTATCCCAAGGGGAGGAGGGGCGGTGGCGCCTTGAACGCAATCGGCTGCGGCAATGAGGAGAATGCAGCAAAGAACGTTTCGTGTCTTCCGTGGCGTCGTTACTCATCCCACGAGGAGGCAGATAGCGTTCAGAGATGTTCCCGAGAGGAGGGGCGGTGGCGCCTTGAACGCAATCGTCTGCGGCAATGAGGAGAATGCAGCAAAGAACGTTTCGTGTCTTCCGTGGCGTCGTTACTCATCCCACGAGGAGGCAGATAGCGTTCACAGATGTTCCCGAGAGGAGGGGGGGCTGCTGCCCCACCAGGAGAAAAACCCTCCGCCGGCTGCCCGGCCCGCCACCGGGCCCAGTGCGCGGGCAAAAAAAAGTATGCGACCGGTGAGGATCGAACTCACGACCTTGGGATTATGAGACCCACGCGCTGCCGACTGCGCTACGCTCGCCTGATGCTGGACAACTTTCTCTAGATATGAGTGGGTATAACTCTTATCAATTCAGCACATAAAATGTTTTTCACGTGTCCGTGTGGCTCAATGGAAGAGCATCTGACTACGGATCAGAGGGTTGCAGGTTCGAATCCTGTCACGGATGTTTTTCCGGGTGTCCCGTTTTTTTTTCAGTCATCCTACTAATGCGTCCTGGTCTTGGGCGTAATCCCTTTGGCTGCCTGGCTCGCGATGGGGAATTGCTTCACGGCCTTGGTGCTAGAGCCTGTTGGCGCAAAGGGACGCTAAGTACCGACATTTTCATTTTTGGGGCGACAAAACTGTGCGCTCTCGCTGTGGGTAATGGGGGGTTGGGCTCTACGGCAGCCTTTTTCCAACAGAGGCGTCTGCCCCCCCCCCCCCCTCACACATACACACCGAGACGTATCACTTCCACGGCCTGCTTCTCCTGTTCTCACTTCTAATTCGACAGAAGCACATCTGAGCAGCACCACGCACAAGCCCCCCCCCCTCCCCCGCTGGTTTCTTCCCACTGAGCTCGGAATCCCTGCCTGCTACCACCAAAAACGGACTTGTCCATTTCATTCACAATGTCTGGACCGCTCATGTTTTTTTTCGATTATCGGCAGGATTCCATTGCCCGGACGCAGTCACCTCCCACCGCGACAAGATGGTGAGATGATCTCAGGACATTTCATCGATCTCTGCGAAGCCACGACAACAGAGTCCCTCAGCGATGCGGTGTGGTCTGTTCCCCTGTCCTTGAAAAAGCTGAGAGGCAATCCCATGCTCTGCATCTAGATTCGGACAAACATTTTGTACAAAATGAGGTTTGAATTAGCCGCTTCTTTTTTTTTTGCCTCGATTTCTTTCAACTGCAACAATAGAATGGCACGAACCAAATACAAATAAATATATCTATCTGTATATATATATATGTTCGCCCGCTAGTATCCTCATTTCACGCGAGTGAACGAGCTCATTTTCAGGTGAGGTCTTTTTACCCTCTTTTCGACTGGTCACCAGCCTTCTTGACGGGGTTAGTTACCAGCGCCATGATGGACATCAGGATAACTGAGAATATCCTTTGAGAAACATCTAGCGTTGCCATGGTCCCTCTGCATGCTTTTTTCTGTATACCCCTCCGCTTGCTGACTATATCCGATTCGGCGACAACAACTCACACCGTTAAGTCTCAACACTGAGACGCTACACTTTCTGTATGACTACCGAAATTGTTTCCTGTTTCAAAAGACTACTCCATTAGGTCTTGGATCTGGGTATATTTTTCCTTCCTTTCAAATGTCTTCTTTTTTGCAGCGCCTCAAAGGCGGTGCCACTGTGGTCGACAACAACGCAGCACCTGACAACGCTGGTGTAGTTGTTCGCCGACTAGAGAAGAAGGTTTTGTCACAGCCTGTAGAGCAGCTGGGCATCACTTTTGGGGGCGATGCAGAAGTGACAAAAGTTGCACCTCACTCACCAGCCGCCGCCGCCAATATTCCGCTCGGGTTTATGGTCTTCGATGTAAATGGTGATTTTGTAGAAAATGAGGACCAGTTCAATGAGGCAGCGCGCAAAAGCATCAATCTCATAATCAAACTTCAGAGCACATCTGGAATGTCGGAGCTTATCGCGCGAGTCTTGGAGGATGACGATCAGCGCGCCAGCGGCGCTATTCTAGCTTCTTCTTTGAATTTCGATGAGCTGCTGCGCACCACACCGCGCTTCAATTTTTTATCTGGGGACCACCCTCTTTTTCGCCGCTACAACAAGCGTTTGTCCCAGCAGCGTCAAGCCGCCGCGCTAATTGCGCAAAGAACTGCTGAGGCTGAGCACCAGAGGCAAATGGAAATCAAGGAACGTCTTAGAAAAGCACTAGAAGAGGAAGCAGCTTCACAGAAAAAAAGGGAGCAGGAAGAAGCGGAACGCCAACGGATGATAGCGGCACAAGAGCCGACGCGATTTGTACCAGATGAACCGTTCCTGAAAATTATAAAGGATGAAAGCTCTTTTGGCCAATTGGAGCGGGAGCTTAAGAAGCCCGAACCCCTCAATGAACCCAAAGTAGAATGCAGAGCAGAAATCGCCTCCCCAGAAACTATTACTAACACAGCGATATGCGCACCAGAGCTGCCACCAAGCGATGCAACTGCGACGCTTTCAGCAGAAGAGCTGCTGAAACTTGTTGGCGTTCCTACTGAAACAGTGGAAACGGCCCCACCAGCCTTGGAGGATCTTGCGGAAGCCATTGCGTTGCCTCTGCCGGAGAACACAGCTACTTACGTGACTCTCCCAGCTGAGGAATATACTCTCTGCTCCGGTCAGCGGGTGGTTAGTATCATCAAGAAACGCTCCGGTCCGATTCCTGCACCGCCACCTGGGAAACCTCCTGTGATCAACAAAGCTGCCGCTAGTCGTCTCAATCCACCGGTCGAAAGAGCAAAGCCCGTTGTCAAAGTAGTGCGTCGCCGAGATCCTTCCGATGAGAAACCAGCCAAGACACGTCAGCGTTCGCGATCACCACATTCACGACGTAGGAGCGAGAGGGACTACTCACGGAAAGAGCGTTCGCGATGTCATCGACGAGATGAGTCCTCTTCTAATCGACATCACAGAACCTCGCGTGATTCCAAATACCGGCGCTAGTACTTTGTCTAGATAATGTCTGCAATTGACAGCTTAGAAGCGTGCCGCTTTCTCGAAGAGTGGGTTGTAAAAAGGGATGTTCTCCCTGGATCCTCTTTTTTTGTTTGCTTTTAAGAGTGCAAACACGGTGGGCTACCTGGCTACCTAGTTGTTCTGGTAAGGAGCTATATTTGTGGACCTGATATTTCTGCAGGTCAGCAGGTTTATCGCTTCATCTCACCTGGTTCCATCAATGTGACATGCGGTGGGGATGACTGTGTTGAGTTGAATATGCTGTGTTGAAAAGGGATGCGCCTTTTTATCGCACCTCATATTGCTCGTCTTTTTTCTCTTGCTGTTGTTGTTGTGTATGGTCTAGAGGTGCTCTCCGCGCTTTAATTCGCTTTGTGGAAAAAAGGTTTCGCTGTTGCTAACACTTCAGCATCTTGTTTTCCAAAAAACACTATTAAGCGAGTAATGAGTAAATCTAGTTTTTTTTTTGTGTGTGCTTTGTGGTGTCTTGTCTGCGAAGGATGCCTGCTTTCTCTTCTGGTGTACGAGAAGCATCCGATCGAACTCTCTGGGAGTTCTCTGTCGATCACAAAAAAGAAAAAGGATACGCAGTCATGTCTCGCGTACATCGGACTCTTAGAGGTTTCCCCTGTCGCACCTGCTGGATAGCAGCGACCTTGGTAGGATAAATGATGACCTTCGCTTTCCCTTCCTTTAGAGAAGTCTTTTTTCTTTTTTGGTGGCGGCGGGCGGGGTGAGTGGGGGGCTGATAGTATCGTATTCTTCACCTCATACTTGACAGCTTGTCGAAACAGTTCAAGTACTCAAGGCTTTTTGTTTATCTTTCTCTCTTACCATTTCTATTTTGTGCTCTATTTACTTGCTCTCACTCACTTACATTGCATGAAACTCTTTTTTTTTCAATCTGGGAAGAAAAAAGAAAATGACGATGCTTGAAAGACGAGTGAAGCCACGAGAGACCGCTATTTAGATACTCGGAACATACACATATTGGGCTCTAGAGAGTTTTTTCTTGTCTTTAGGTCCAAAATCAGGCGCGCAAAAAAAAAAAAAACAAGGCCAGTCAGTTGCACACATTAGCGACTCTATGCGTTGAGTGCGTTGTGCTATTTTTGCATCTCGGAATTCTTTCTTTTCATTGTTCAGCTTCGAAAGGTTTGCCCTCTTTGCTTTAGAGGAGGGACGGGGTATTCTATTATATTATACCTCACGACTACACCTTTTTTTTTCTACAGTCTTCATGGTGCTCTCTTCTGAAATGGAGCACGACAATGGTAAATCAGATCAGCCTTCCTCAAATGTAGAAGCAGTTCCTGTGGACGCCTCGAGCCAGTTTGAGGAGCAGTGGGCAAGAATCCAAAAAGTGGATCTCGAATACTTGCATCAGAAGACTAGCGAATGCATTGCAAATCGGCGTGCACCGTACCACCTCTACAAGGACCGCACTCGTCACCAGGTTCTCCAGGCTTTTCCTCAAGAACGTAAAGTTGGTGTTGTGCCCAATGGATTGTCCTCTGCACCCAGAAGCGAACTCGCTACGCGAGTACTAGCGCAGAGAAATCATGCTTCCTACTGCAGGAAACCCCTTCAGTGCGCCAAGGCCTTTTCCCTACAAGCGCCTTCTCAGTCCACTCCAGTCTTGGCAGCAGAGAAAGATGCGGGAGCCTCTGTGTTTTTCGATGATGAGCGCTTCGATGCAAGTGATGTAGTTTTTATCAACGGTGAGCCACAACAAGTAGCCAAGGGCTACCAGAGCAAGCATCTTTTTTACGCATTAAACCCTGAAACCGCTGCTATTCGAGATGCAGTGGTCGCTGCTGTTTCTCATCCAGTTGGCAGTTTCAAAGCCGTGCCTTCCCCAGGTGACGTGCGCCAAAGTACAAAAAGATCACTACCGAGGACATCTACCACAGCTCAGGCAGCAATGCGCAGGAGGGAATACCCTCGACCGTGTGAAGTACCCAAAGAACAGGGCACACCGCCAAGTGTTTCCTCTGAGAGATATCGTGACTACATTTCTTCAGCTGGAAGGCGCTACCGTGTTTTCCGTATTCCTGAGGAACGGGTTCCACCCACCGAGGCAGACCAGAATGCTGAGGGCTTCTTTTTACCTCAGCAAAACTCGATGGCGGCGGTAGACCCCCCCAAAAGAGAGAAGAGCCACAAGGCCGTTGAAAATAGAGGTGCCATCAACGGCAGACGCAAAGTGGACCAGGGCCGCGTAGCAGCACACAACCGCAATAACAGGTGGAGGGCGGTAAAGAGCGATAGGTTACTCTCACCCGCACAGAAAGAGCGGACGCCAGAGACGTACAAGCAACAAGGAGCTTACGAGAACATGCGGAGAAAACATAACAATCGTAGGGGGTTCGATGGTGCGTTGCATCAAAACAAGGAGACATCAAAGTATACTCACGGTGGTTGTGGGCGCAGTATGAGCTCTACGTCCTTGCCTGAGAATGCGTCACCTGAGTTGTCGGCGTCACTGTCACTATCTTCCCCGAGAGGTTTGCTTGAGGATATCATGGAGATGGACAGTGGCGACGACGATTGTGCTCCTATTTCAGCTGTCTATGAGCGACGTCGGCGTGGTCATGGTCATGACGATGGTCTGCGCGGGGACGGAGCAGAGTGCCGGCTTCCGCCTATTGAAGGGGTCCATGGGTCCCATCACGCGCCCACGTCGCCTCACCATCGCGACAGTCGTGTGCATGGGAAGCTGAGGCGTATGCTTCATCGCCACCAAAGGAGGAGAGCCAGGAAAACGAACGTGCGTAGGGTTGTGCCTTCCGACTCAGAGGAGTTCTCGTCATCACTTTGTCTCTCTGCCATTCGTGTGTGGTCTTCCGCGTCAAACAGTTTCGAGGAGACGAATATAATGTCTGACTCCCTACCGACGGAGAGGTCTCAGCGGAACCTAACGGACCAGCGCCAGACGCAGAAAGGAACGCGACAGTGCGGGCGCGGGCGAAGTGCGCCGCCGCATGTGTCGGCGAGTGATGGTGACCAAGAGTCGTTTGACCGGACAAGCGGCTCTTCGAGGGATAAAGGCTCCGAGTGGGAGGGCACGGACTCCACTTTCTCCTCTCTCTTGTCGCCAGCGTCCCTGTCACATTCACAACTGGACCCTGACAGCAGGACGGAGCAGCTGGGGCGGGGATGGCCCAACAGTCGCCAGCGCGATCGTTGCAGCACCCGCTCGCCTTTACCTGCGTCGCGCAAAGAGGGGAGGTCAGCTCTAGGAGACTTTCCCGCAAAGCCTCGTCAAGAGCCCGATAAGGACAACAAGCGGGTCACGAGGAGGCCGATGTCGCCGCCGTCGTCCTCGTCAGGCTTGTCTAGAGACAAACTGCGAGCGGCGGGGGCCCCTCACGACTCCCAGGAGCGTACCCGTGATGCCTTTGCGCTGCACAGCTGGTCTGACTCACTCACTCACTTGCCCATTGCTCACGCAATTCTCTCAACTCACCCGCTAGGGAAACTGCCGCCCTTGGGAGTGTTGCCGCTAAATACGCACTACGCCACCTCGGCACCAACGCCGGTGACGCAGAAACCGCCGCCCGAACAAACGCCTAACGGAGCCCAGAGCTACTCGAGTCCAGCTGCCCTGTCAACACCCAGGCTCCAGCTCACGGCTGGTATGGAGGGTATCCAGTTCCACGACGCAGTGGGCGCGACGCAGGGCGCGTGCCAAGGGATGCTCATGTTGCCGCTTCAGGTGACTTACTTGAGTGACTCGGCAACCCCGCCTGTTGCGTCATCTGGACCCGTCCACGCGACGGTACAGATGGATGATATCCCCAAGTGGAGCACGTCCCCAAAGCGGCAGTCTGACAGGACTGAGGGGGCGGTGCCACCACCCATAGCAGGACCTGTAGACTTGGACCAAATCACAGAGCATGTGTGGCGGGCCATCCAGTCACGGTTGTCTGGGAAAAACAGCGCCCATGACACCGAGCTCCGCAGCTCACGAGGCACTAAGGAAAGCCGGGGCGAAGGGGCAACAGCGTTGCATGGGCGCGAGCAAGCCGAGGAGATGGTGGTAGCGGAGGCGGCAAAGCGGGCGGTGGATCAATCAGAACTCCGTGACCTTCTTGCACAGGCTCAGGTGGAGGCCCTCTACGTGCGGGCAGAGCAGTTGTCTTTAGGCAGTCTAACGGACTCGATGCGAGATGCACTCGAGCAGGTCACCCTTTCAATGGAGCGCGGGGACAACGCAGACGGCCCCACGTTGTCGGCCGCTCTAAAGCACAGGCCCTCTCGCAAGAGCAGCAACTCCCCAGGAGCGAGTGGGGCGCCAAGCTTGAACAACACCCCAGTTCACCCTGTCGCGGAGGATAATGCGGCGTTGTGGTCGCATGCGGGATCCGGTGCTTCTGGAAAGAAAAGTGACAGAGATACAGCCACAGCTGTCGACCCCAGCCACGCAGTTTTTTTCCCTGAGCAGGCTGTAAATGTGGCGACGCTGCAGCGGCTGATTCAAGAACTGCGCCGTCAACGTCAAAAGCATGAAGCCGGGGTGCGAATCCAGAAGCAGAGGGCGGAGGCGGAGGCCAAGGAGAGGGAGGCTTTGCAGCAGCGGCAACTGCAGAGACAACAGTTGTACACGCAAGAGATCAATGAGCTCTTCGCCAGCGAGCGACAGTCGCGCGACAGTGTGCACCGGGGTGAAGGAGGGGCATGGGGCGAGTTGCTCGCCACCGCCGTTTCCGCTCGGAACGAGGCCTTCCGCATGTCATTGTGCGACGAGGAGCTCAGCGGGCGCACGCACATCATCGCCGCTGAAAAGGAAAAGGCGAACGACCTATGGGAACTCGCTGTACATCTCTTTCAGGCCTCCGCCGAAGACGCTGAGGCACGGGAGAAAGAAAGGAGGCAGCAGCAAGAGGAGGCGGCGGCGGCGGCAGCCGCAGCGCTTCAGGAGGCTCAAGATGCGGAAGCGCGTCGCATTGAGGCGGATGGTGTGGCCGCTATAAGTCGTAAAGAGCGCTATGACAGCGGCCGGCATCGCTCCAGCGATGGCAAAGTGTCCCCTGACTTACCTCGGCGTGTCATGTCCCACGTAATTCCTGGCCAGCTTCTCGATATCACGGGCGGCAAGCCTATCGAGAAAGGGGGCAAGATCCGTCTTGTAGGCGATCCACACGTTGCAGCCGTGGAGGCACATGCGCGGGAGCGCCGCCGCGCGGATCATCTTCGCCGGGAGAAGCTTGCCTCTGCATCACCATCACTCCAGAGGGCAACGAAGAGGAGCGCCTCAAGTGGCGGCCGGCTTTCCACCCCTCGGTCTCAGGCTGTGAATCTGGGTGTGTATGGCCAGGCGATTGGCGTGCCGAGGCCGTGGAGCCGATCCCCGTTGCGCAACGGGCTTCTCTCGGCGTCACCGGAGGTCAGCGTTCCAGTCGACTGGCCGTCGCACAGCCCAGAGGGCTTCCTGGGTGGGTTAAGCATTGAGTATGATGCGGCGGATCTTGTCTTGCAAGCTCACGGGCAGTAAGCTAGAACTACGACAGCGATGCCCCACCACCTTGCCCTTCGGTTCGCTGTGGCCTCAAAACCCTTGGGGTGTGGTCCTGAAGCCGCCGTCGCCGTTACCCATGAAGCGGTCGAGCGAGGAGGTGCTAAAAGTTGAACAGCACGCACGCCTTCGCGGTATCAGTGCTAGAGGCAAAGCGCTTCGTGCACCGTCCGTACCCGAGAGTTACCTTTTCCCTTTTTTCTTTTTTTGAGATTCATTCATCTGATTCTGTTAACCTTTTTTTTTTGGGGTGGTGGTGGTGGTGGTGGTGGTAGTACACACTGCGCCTGTCGAGGGGTTTTGGTCCACGCTCCTGATTTCTCTTTTTATTCCTCCCCTTTCTCTATTCCCCCCCCCCCTCCCTCCCTCCCCCCCCTTTGCCGGTAATGGGGAGTGGGAGTGGGGGTGGGGTGGGGGGGGGGGGGGGAAGCGCTGTATTTTTCCCCCTCATTCGTTCCAATTTGAACCTCCTCCGTGGATGTAGACAAAAAAGTTTCACACAGGTTACCAAAAGTGCCTCCTGTTGCTGCTGCTGCTTTTTTTTTCCTTTACTTGCTTTATTTTCTGCCCCCCCCCCCCTTTGCTGTATTTCTATGATGACTGTGTGTATGAGTGTATGTGTGTGTGTGTGTGTGTGTGTGTGGGAGGGGGGCTCTTGGCCAGGCTCATTTTTTTCGTATATCGTCTCTGGTCCCGTAAGGGTCTTGCACATAGTTGCGCTTATTTATTTTTATCTGCATATATACTTCTGGTGTGTGGTTCCTCTGAATCCTCAGGTAATGATTGCGGTTACGTCGGGTCGATGCTGCTGCTCTAGAACTGGAGGGCAAGCGGTGTGGCGGGGCCAGGGAGACCGCGAGGAGGAGGGGGAGGAGGAAGAGAACGCCTAGACTTTTTTTCTATTTTTGATAACATGTCCGAAAAATGGTGCATTGGCCGCTGGATGCTATGTATATTTTTAAATGGTTTGCGTGTCATGAATGTGTGGAACCATGGTTCATCATTAGAGAGGCGGAGACCCTCCCCTCTCCTTTGAATCACTGCAAAAAAAAACGAGTTGGAAAAAACGAGGGACCAGAAGGAGGGATCCTCCGCTCCCGACCTCCTTCAGCGGAGAGGAGGGGGGAGGGAGACGCGATATCATGCTCCCCCCCCCCCACTCTGCAACTCCTCCTCCTATGCATGCCGGCGCTTCGTTCTCATCAGCGCGAGGCGTGACATTGCTGAGCCAGTTTTCTCTCTCTTTCTCTCTCGACATGTCTGTTTGCTCGAGAGTGCTTGTCTATCAGGGGCGTTGACGACTAGCAGTTACGGTGTGTGTGTGTGTGTGTGTGTGTGTGCGCGCATGTATTTGATGTTCTGATCAGATTTTCCCACGTATGTTGCTTGTAGTAGATTGTCCGGGTTGGGTTTCTGTGCGCCTTTTTACCCCGCGGCTGCTCTCGGTAGCGAGATGCGCAGAACATTTGTTATGCTTGCTGCGCCACATATAACTTGGCTGCTCAACGTTCACTCACTGGATCATTTTCCCCTTCTCGCCCTTTCCTTCCAACATCTCATCGCTTCAACCCTGTGGGGTGTATTCTTCCGCCTCTCTCCTCTTTTTTTTTTCTTCCACGGACACACCCGTCTCCACTCATTTGTTTATTCATCCCCATATTTTTTGATGGATGTCCAAAAGAAACCAACAACAAACAAACAAAACAAGGGGAAAAGGGGATACACTGTGCCCACTTGTTTGTATATACAAAGCGCGGGCGTGTGCGAGTGGCAAAGATAAAGCCCTCTTTCACTCCCCCCTATTTTTTTTTTCTGCGCATATCTGTGAGGGTTATATATAAACATATACATATATATTTGAATGGGTCGCGGACCCACTGCACATTGCTCGAAAAGGAAAAAAAAAAGAGTGCAGGCATCATTGTCAGCTCTCACACGATCGGTGGAAAAATTTCTTTTTTTTTGTACTCCTTCATCCACATAAACAGCTCTCCTCAAAACCACGCAGGCCCACATAAGAATTTAAGGCGTGACCCCATAACGTAAGTAATCCCCCTTCCTCCCCCTTCCCCCTCACACACACACACACACACACACACACACACACACACACACACACACACACAGAGGCGCCACCAAGGGCTAAAGGACATTCTCTGTAACTGCATCAAGGACATCGAGGCGGATAAAGCTCGTGATTCAGGTTTCTGTTTTTTTTTCGCCCCTCCTCTCCCTTCCTTTCACCGCGGCCACTAATCCGCTTGTCTCGTGTCTCGTTGCAATTTGGCGCTCACTTTTTTTTCTCCCCTCTTCGGCGCGTTATTCATCACAAAGTCAACTTCGATCCATTCATCTCTCTCCCCTCTCCCCTTTCCCCCCCCCCCCCCCCCTTCTTTTCTAGTTCAGCTCCCGTGCCCCCCACCCCGCTTCTTCCACAGTGTGGCATCAATGCGCGGTGGTGGATTCGGTCGTTACGGGTACGACAAGCCGCAGCCAGGGCTGCAGTTTCATTCGTATGAGGATGCGACGTATCCACCCCGCGCTTACCGCTATCACATTCAGCAAGCCGCGCTACCACCCACCACTTCACGAGCGGCTGGCGGCAGCGGCGGTGGTGGTGGTGGTGCAAACTCTACGCACAGCGCAGAGGCGCTGGCAGAAACCACTATTGTGCTTCCGACTATCGACGCGGATGCGGCATGTGGCCCCTTTGCCAAGTCTGGAAACCCAGGCGATGCCCAGGCGATGTCAGCAGCGTCTTCATCGGTCGGCTACGTGAGAGGGTCCGCGTCGTCGAGCAACACGGAGGGCGGCTTTAGCCCCAGGGCCGGCGGAGGTGCCGAGGCGGAGCGGCGCCCCCCACCGCGACTGCGATACTTTCTCGATTGCTTCGTACCAGACGAGGGCGCCACAGATGTGCAGACCTTGTGTGAGGCATGGCGACACATGGAGCCCCTCAACCCATTCCACTATCGGGAGCTGTGGGGCGGTATGGACGGCAACGACGCCGACACTACAACTGACGGCAGCGCCGGGAGAGTGAAATCAGAGCCGCTAGCGGAGTGGAATACGTTCGCCGACGGCGGCATCGTCACCAGCGGCAGTGCATTGAAAGCGGGCAGCAGTTCAGTGAAAGGGGAGGCGCAGGACGTGACGCCACAGTCTTTTCCCACGCAGGTCGCCGGTGGCGCTGCTTTGACTCGCGGAGCCTATAATGCACTTCAGCGCACGGTGCGAGCCGTTGGGCTACCAGACGAGCTCAGCTCTATGGTACTGCTTTCTGTCCGCATCCCACCCGGTGCTCGCCTCACTCGCAAGCAGGAGAAGGTGCTTAGACTGCGAGCGCCGCGCCACCCTGCGCCCCCACGACCGATTCGCCGGGGGGCGAAGGTGTTTGTACCTGTCGCTGCCGTAATCAACGGTGCTCCAGAGCACCGCGCTCCTGTACGGGGGACTGGTGGTGGTGGCCTTCTCGATGTGACGGCGCTGGGGCCGCGCGTGATGCGCCTGGCTTCCGGTTCTCCCATTGACGCGGCAGCCGGTGCCGGAAGCGCCGGGGCGGTCGTGGGCGAGTTCGCTTTCGATGATGACGACGAGGACGAGAAAAATCTCCATAACAGCCCCCGTGGCTCTCGCGCCGGTGTGAAGCGTGGCCGCCATGGTGTGGAGGGCAAGGATCTGGATGCCGGGGATATTCCGCTGATCGCCTCTGGTCGATGGGGTCTGGGAGGTGGGGCCGGCAACGGTGTGGAGGGCTCAGCAGGTGGCCCCGCCCCTTCGGATGCGGCAGGTGGTGCTGTGAGGGCACACGGGGATGAAGTGGGCGGGGACAACGAAGATGATTTTCTCTCCACCGGCACGGTCGACGACGACGACGACGAGAATTTGGGGAGCGAAGACGACCAGCCAGAGGACGATGAGAGCTTTGGCGGTGGTGACGATGGTGATGACAGTTATTAAAGGAGGAGGGCAGTGCAGATCTGCGTAGCTCCCCTCTCCCTCCCTCCCTTCCCCAACGAAAAGAATTTTGCATGTACGAGGACACCGGCAGTGTACTGCCTTGGCAGGAGAAAATAGGTCAAAGGAGGTATACTAAGAGTGTACTCGAGCGTGGTCATGGGGGCAGGTCACGCTGTACGTGTGTGTGTGTGTGTTGTGATTGTTGAGTCCTGCAAAAAGAGGAAACAGTTCCGTTGTAGCCTTGGGACGCTGTGGATGGGTGGGTGGGAGGGGAGGGAGGGGTGGGAGGGGAGTGGGAGGGGGGGAGGAGAGCATGAGAAGTCGCACGGAGGTGTTTTTCACCCCTTTTTTTCATGTGGTGAGTGGCGTCCCGTCTTGAATGGGGTGACGCAATATTATTGTTTTCGGCTGCGTATTTTGTTGTTGCCTCGCGGTTATGCCGAGGTGTAGGTTGCCCTCCCTCCGCTCTTCCCTGTTACTGCCTCCCTCTTTGTTTTTTTTTTTTTGTCCGCTCCCTGTGATGACTGTACAATCGCCAGCTAGGGGTGAGATGTGGTGCTGACCAACTCGACGCTTACAGAGCAATCGGCACGACGCCGACGCCTCATGGCGATCCGCAGAGCATTGTTCTGAAGCCTCAAAACCACACATACACACACACACACACACGGTCACTTACTTACAAAATGATACGCGCGAGAAGATTTTCATTTTTTATTTCATAAATTGTACGCCTTCTCAAAATAATATATATATATATATGTATATGTATATATCGCACGAAAATGACAATGAAAAAAAAAGTCTTTCTGCAATGCGGCAGCGAGTTACCATTTGATCGCCCGCGCTCTAGAACTCACACGGGGTCGCTCATCTCCGGGAGGTGGCTGTGTAGTGCTTTTCACGATGCTCTAGTCCACCAAATGCAGGGCTTGGGGTGAGTATACTCTCATACTCCGTCAGCACAGTCTCGTAGCGATGTTAGACAAGCGTGGCGTCAACCCCACGCGCCATCTTTCGTCAGCTGCTGTTGCACCTGCAGCTTCCCGCTCCCCTCCCCTCTGCCCCCCCTCCCGCAGCCCTTATCGAACAGAGCGTTCCTCGTTCTTTCCCCTCAATGGACCCCCTTCTTCCGCTCTTTTTGAAAAAATCTCTCGGCCATGAAAATCTCTTTTGACTTTGGCTCGCCTTCATTCTTTTACGGGGTTTCTTCGTTCTCCCCTATCTGCTTCCTCCCCCTCGATCATCTTTACTGTTCCCACACAGAATCCACCATGAGCAGCAAGACCCCAAAGCTCTTCAACAAGTGGTCCTTCGAGGGCCTCGAGACCTCGGAGCTGGCCCTGCGCGACCACATCTCGACGACGGCCACGTATGTGCCGCACTCGTCTGGCCGCTGGCAGAAGCGCCGCTTCTACAAGGCTCGCATGCCGATCGTTGAGCGCCTGGCCAACGGCCTGATGTTCAAGGGTCGCGGCAACGGTCGCAAGCTGCAGGCTGCGCGCCTGCTGAAGCACACGCTGGAGATTATCCACCTGCTGACGGACGAGAACCCCCTGCAGGTTGTGGTTGACGCTGTGTCGAAGGGTGCGCCGCGTGAGGACTCGACCCGCGTTGGCTCCGGTGGCGTTGTGCGCCGCCAGGCCGTGGATGTGTCGCCGATGCGCCGCGTGAACGAGGCGATCTACCAGATGTGCAAGGGCGCGCGCGAGGCTGCTTTCCGCAACCTGAAGTCGATGCCCGAGTGCCTCGCGGACGAGATCGTGAATGCCTCCAAGGGCAGCTCGAACTCGTACGCCATCAAGAAGAAGGATGAGGTAGAGCGTGTGGCCAAGGCTAACCGGTAAGTAACCCCCTCCCCTGCTGAACACTCGCGCATGACCAGTCTTTTGTGTGTCTCACCGCCAATGTTCCCCACTGTGTACTCCCCTTACAATCCGTCTCACGCTGGCTCTCCATTCCTCTCTTCTGCGTTTTGCTCTTTTGGTGTTTCGCAGAGTTCTTTTTTTTTCCCTTGGTGTCTGGGTGTCTGTGGCCATGCGTGTACTTCGCGGTCTTGCATTTATTGCATCATCACTCCCCATCGTAGGGTCGTCGCATGCACGAAGACGCGATGGCAGCTCACCTTGGAAAACAAAGGGGAGAAAAAAAAAGGCTCCCCAAGAGGAGGAGGAAAGTGGTCAAGGCGAGTTTTTGGAAGGTGCTGGGGATGGGGAATACGACAAAGGTTATCGGCTTATAGGTTGAATCACAAGTTGAGCTGGTGTGTATTCGTGCAGAGGGGTGTTGTGCCGACGTCCCCCCCTCAAGCTTTCGGTGTTCTGTACTTGGTGCCTGATTTCATTCATTTTTTTTTTCGAAATACTTTTAGTACAAAGCAAACGATCCCCTCCAATAAAAAAAGTCACTGAAAGGGTGTCCGTGGCAGCTTGAGTCGCGTCCGGGAGCTGTCTTGAATGCGTACATACGCAGATGCATGCTCACAAGCAGGCCCTACGCAGGAGCTGCGTGCGAGGGAAGAAGGTTAGCCCCCCCCCCCCCCCGCCCCCCCGCAGCTCTAGCTCGAAGAAGTGGTAACAAGAAGAGGGGGTGGAATAAGGGGAGGTGGTGGTGGTGGCGCGGGGTTTTGACCGGCGGGCGTATGAAACACACGGCATGTGTTTTTTTTTTCTTTCCCACCGGAATGCGTCACACAGTTGACTCATTGGGCCGCCGCCGATGGGGATGTTTTTGTTTGTGTCGGCTGAGGCTACCATCCTTTCCTCATGGAACGGGCACATGTGTCTTGACGTGCATGTGTGTATGCCCCCCTCCCCCTCCCCCTCCCCCTCCTCTCCTCTCTTCTCCCTTTCCGTATATATTTTCACTCCTCCCTCCTTTTCCCTTTCTCCGTCTTGGCGTCTCCATCTTTTTTTGTTCTCCCCTGTTTTCTGTGGTGGGATGATCCTACGCTTCCGCTCCTCACTCTATACGTTCGCTTGTACACGCGACCTTGTTGCCCCCCCCCCCCTTGTCGCGATGTGCTATGATAACGTACTGTATGTGTACATGCCTGCGTGCAATTCTCTGATCGCACACACACACAAACACACACACACACACACACACAATATCAGAGGTAACTAACTAAAGGGAAAGCACCATGAGCAGCAAGACCCCAAAGCTCTTCAACAAGTGGTCCTTCGAGGGCCTCGAGACCTCGGAGCTGGCCCTGCGCGACCACATCTCGACGACGGCCACGTATGTGCCGCACTCGTCTGGCCGCTGGCAGAAGCGCCGCTTCTACAAGGCTCGCATGCCGATCGTTGAGCGCCTGGCCAACGGCCTGATGTTCAAGGGTCGCGGCAACGGTCGCAAGCTGCAGGCTGCGCGCCTGCTGAAGCACACGCTGGAGATTATCCACCTGCTGACGGACGAGAACCCCCTGCAGGTTGTGGTTGACGCTGTGTCGAAGGGTGCGCCGCGTGAGGACTCGACCCGCGTTGGCTCCGGTGGCGTTGTGCGCCGCCAGGCCGTGGATGTGTCGCCGATGCGCCGCGTGAACGAGGCGATCTACCAGATGTGCAAGGGCGCGCGCGAGGCTGCTTTCCGCAACCTGAAGTCGATGCCCGAGTGCCTCGCGGACGAGATCGTGAATGCCTCCAAGGGCAGCTCGAACTCGTACGCCATCAAGAAGAAGGATGAGGTGGAGCGTGTGGCCAAGGCTAACCGGTAAGTCACCCCCTCCTTTGTGGTGCTGTGGACCGGGTGTTCACTCGAGAGCTTCTCGATTGGTGGGCCTACCCCGGGGTGCTTTCGGGCGGAGACGGAGGTGATGTGTGCACGAGCGTGAGGCGGTGGTGGTGGTGGTGGTGGTGTTGAGAGCAAGCGACGTCGTGTCTGTACGCTTCCAAAGAAGGGGGACCAGCTACCACTCGTGCATGTGTGTGTGGGCCCAGTTACCTCTGACGGCAGAACACCCCGTGTTCTCTATACCGTTGCACGATCTCATTGTCCTTCCCCCCCCCCCCCCCCCCCTCCCCTCTTCTTTTTGTTTTGCGATTTAGTTCTCAAGTTTCCTTTTTTGTTTGTTTGTCGATTCTCTCTCATTTCCTCAAAACAAAACAATCAAAATGCAACGGCATCCCTCAACCCCCCCCCCCCTTTCAAGCAAACACACATACACACACACAAAAAGGCTGCACCTATGCGGCGATGTTGTGACGTATGTTGTGTCAACCCAGCAGCTTTGCTACCTGAATGAGGTGGTCAGTTGGGAGGGGGGGGGGGGAAGAGGGAGGCTGAGAATGAAATATGAGAAAGGCGGCGCCGTCGGTCTCTGGCTGCTCCCCCGCCGTGGTCGCTTTAACTCTGCCAGCTGGCATCGTTTTTCACGTGGTGATGGTGTGTGTGTGTGTGTGTGTGTCGCTCCCGTCTGCTTCAGCCTGCCTGCCTGCTGTCTTGTGAGAGCCAAACTCTCACACATACACGAGCACAGGTATGGTGCCATGTTGTGGGTCTTTCCGTCTTCGCTCTCGACACTCGGCACACGGTTTTGAATTGAACTACGCTCCCCCCCCCTTCCTCATTCACTTCACAATCTCTTGAGCCTGCATATTTTTCTTCTTTTTGTTTCGCTGCGCTACTGTCGCTCTTCTCTTCCGTGCCTTGGCCGCTCTCGCAAGAGGCTTCCCCCCCTTTTCCCCCTGTTCACGACTGTGTGGTCTCGGGCATACCTCAACAATCGTGTGACCAAGGGATACGTTGTTGCGTGTACTGGCTTACTCTGTAGTAGTGCTGGTCTCCACGTCTTGCGCGCCCTCTTTGTGAAGTGTTACTGCTTGCGCAACCCCTTAGCCGTGTGTGGTTCCCTGCGCGTCCGCTGTAACGCCGTTCGAGGGTTGAAGCCATGAGTCGCACTGGCGGTAACGGCAGGAGCGCCGAGCAGCTTGAACGACTTGCCCGGCTCAGCGATGACAATGCATTTGTCGATGTGGGGGCGATTTTGAAGCGTATGGGGGGTGAGGACGCATGGGAGGAGGGTACTGTGGATGGCAGTGGTGGGGCTCTTTATGGGTCAGCATTCTCCATGACCGGGCTGCCTTCCAGCAGCGGAGGGCCGTCAACGTGTGGTCCCACGGCGGCGGTGCCTGGTGCGAGGCGAGGGCAGGTCCGGAAGGGAGCACGTGCGTCAGAGGTCGCGCTTCTCAGCGGTGCACGCATCCCGCTCACTGCGAGTCTCCAGGATCAGCACAAGGCCTACCTCGAATCCGTACACGCGGCGGCAAAGGAATCGGAAAAGTTGATCTCTAGCAGCAGCAGCAGCAGCAGCAGCGATGGGGATAGCGCCGCAGACCTCGACGACAAGGATGGCAGGTGCATCAATGGCAGGGTAGGCGCACAGGCAGTCGAGAAACGCGAAGTCGTCTCTAGGGCCAAACGAGGAGGTGCGCAGAGGAGGACCACATCGATGGATGCGCCGCCGTTGGCGTCTCTGCCTTCTTTGGCACCTCTTTCCGATTTGGTAACTGTGACATGTGTTCGACGATGCCCCACAGATGGGACAGAAGGAGAATGGAAACGCCGTCGTGGGGAACAGCGTGCCTGTCTTGACGTGGTGGATACGGAAGAGGCGCTGAAAAAGGATCCGGCGGTGCATTCGTGGAGGCCAGAGCCCTGCCTCTCCCTTGCGGCAAAGCTAACTGAAGAGCTCCGGCTGATTCAGCAGTGGAAGCGCATCATACTCGAGTATCCCCCGTGCGTCATTAACAGTGTTCTCACTCCCGAGTCGTGTGCGCCATGGAAGCAAGCCGGCTCAACTTCACGCAAGGCGGATGCGGCGGCGGCGGCGGCGTCTCCGAGCGAGGCGACGTGTGTCGACAGCAGCGACGGCGCAGAGGTACTGCCGTACCCCCTGTTGCAAGTCTACAGTCTTTGTCCGAGTTACGAGGCACTCACGGCAGGTCCAGTGCGTCGACGCTGCATCGTACGGTGCCCGACGACAGAGGAAGGGCGGGTGTATAATGGGAGGCCTCGAAGAGGTTTGGTGCCCGCATCTGCCACCAACACCGAGATTTATACACAAACTCTGCAAGTTGCCGGTGTCGCGTTCACCATACCGGTGAAGGCCCTCGGCAATCGAAAACGCCGCAGCAGATCTAATCGCGAGGATGGAGTCGGCGCCGCCGGTCCGGTAAGCGGTGGTCAGGTGGATTTCCTTGACTCAGGGCTCGAGGCGGCTGTGCAAGGAGAAGGACACCACCACCTCTGCTCGGTATGCATGCTGCCTGCGTCATACCGGTGCTTGCGCTGTCGCACCGCTCTCTTCTGCTCTATCGACTGCCACGTATTACACGATGCAACGCGGTGCTTAAAGTTCACAGTGTAGCCGCTGACCGTTCCAACGACAAAAAAAAAGTTGGACCCCTCAAAGAGCAGGGGTGGGGGGAAAGGGGAGTGGGGAGAAAGGGGAGTGGGGGGATAGGGGAGTGGATTTGTTTTTTTGGGGGAAGGAGGGTTGGGGCCACTCGAACACCCACCACCACCACCACCACCACCACCCACAAAGAACAGTCTCATGCTCTACACAGCCACTGTCGATCTCGTTGGCTGTATTGCTGCAGCGTATTCTGTTGATTGGGTCCGTGTTGCTTGCTTGGATGAGAGGGGAAAGGGGGGAGGAGAGGCTGTTGCTGGTGTGTGGCAGCGTACTAGTAGACCGCTCTGTAGTCTTTCACAGCTGCGCTCAGCTGGTCCGTTCTCCCCCTTCCTCCGTTCCCTCCTCACCTCGACTTTTTTCGGCACTCAACAAACCGTTTTTCTCTCTCTTCTTATTTCCCCAGTTTACGTTTGTATGTGTGTGTGTGTGTTAGCCTCTGTGAAGGAACCGCATGGGCGCGCGTTGTGACGTTGATGTGCACAGATGCCCCCCCCCCCCTCTCCTCCTCTCCTCCCTCCCTCCCTCCATCAGGCTGTTGAGGCTGCAGCTGCCAGGCCCGTTCTCCCCCTTTCCCTGATTCCCCCCCCCCCTGGGTGAACACGCCTCGCGTGCACGACGAGATGAGCCGCATGGGTCGAGCGCAATTGTCGTGGAACCAAATTGAGCGACTTGAAAAAAAAAACACACATCATAACGCGAGATGCGACGGGAAAGAAAAGCCAAAAGTGTGAGAATAGCGCTTGAGTCTGTTGACGGCCCGCCTCCTTTCTTTCTCTTATAGCCGCTTACTTCATGTGTCCGTCATGTGAGGATCTTCTTTTCCCTCTCAAGTTTGTTTTCGGCTTTTCTGCACACATGCACCTGTGTCCCCCTCTTTCCCTCTTCCTTCTTTGAGATTCCTTCGATCCTATATGTATATGGATATAATTCTCCTTATTTTTTTTCTTTCCCCCCTCCTCTAATGGTGTTTCTCCCGGGTTTTTGTTGTCAACTCAACGGCTATTGTGTGCATCAGTACGTCACAATCTTCTGGTATTCTCCCATCCACGCACGTGTGCCGGATCTCCAGTGTATGACAGAAACCTTCCCACGCTTTACAGCCACCACACGTACACTCATCTCCCTCCCCCTCCCCCTCCACCCACACACACACACACACATTACCTCGCGTATTTGTGTGTGGTGTGTAGAGTGGGTGTAGGTGTTTGTGTGCACAGTGAGAGTTAGTCGTTTTGCTGTTTTTTTTCAAAACAATTTTTCTGCTACTCATTATCGAAAGATCGGTCTTTTAGCGCCATGTCGACGGTGTTCGTCACGGGTGCGGCGTACTTCACCCGTGGCTTCGATACTCCCATCGTAAGGGAAGATTTGACAAGCCAGAATGAACCCCGCCAGCTCTCCGCCCTCTACCAGGTCATCGCGTACATGGCGATGGGGAAGGACATGTCAAGTCTCTTCAAGGAAGTCTCTGCGCTTACCTCCAGCACGAACAGCAGCATGAGGCGACTGGCGTACTTGTACCTGGTTGAGAACAGCCGCGTGCAGCCTGAGCAGACGGTGCTGCAGGCTGGCACGCTGGTGAAAGACACTCTCCACGACTCGCCGCTCGTCCGCGGGGCCGCTTTACGCACCATGACCAGTATTCAAATTCCTGTCATGGCTGACTTCGAGACTGCACCACTCCACCGCTGCCTAGAGGATACCTCCGCGTACGTTCGACGCATCGCTGTGATGGGTGTCTTGAAGCAATACGCCGAGGCGCCAAGCGTATCGGCTGGGTCGGGCTTGCTCGAAAAACTGAAAGAGTTGCTAAGCGACACGAACGCCGCGGTGACGGCGTCCGCGGTACGGGTGGTGCTGGAGCTGCAGTACCGTAATGCACCGGTCTCTTACATCCACGCGTTGCTCGAGGCGCGGTCGCACCTCATCGAGATGTTGCCGCACGGCAACGAGTGGACGACCGTGTACTTGTTGGAGGGCCTCGCCATCTCAATGATGTGGGAGTGTCGTGAAGCAGTGCTGCAGAAGGACCGCAAGGGGGTCGATCACGGCGGTGACCGCCCCTTTCACCGCGATGGACAGTGTTCTTCCCTATTTAGCACCGGGGTCCACGGCACCTCCGAGCCCACTTCGTCCACGCTGCGGCATGGCGGTCAGTCTGCTGCGCACGGTGACGAGGATGGCAGACTTGAGGCCTTGCGCCGACAGTACATCGCTGAGGGAGAGGAGACACTTGAAGCGGTGTTGCCACTAATGCAGTACGAGAGCGCCATCATTGTGCTGAGTGCCATCCGGGTCCTTGGGCAGTTTTTGCATTCGGTCACCTCCGCTCACTTGTCTTTTTCGGAGGCGGAGCGGTCGCGGCTCATGCAGCGCTATGTCACTTGCCTCGTCCAGCCGCTGATGGGGTTGCTCGAGGCGCCACGGTTCGAAATGCGGTACGTGGTTCTGCGCAACGTTGTGCAGTTTTTGACGCCGGTGTTTGCGCCCTACTTGGCCAAGCATCTTAGCAAGTTCCTCGTCAAGTTCGACGATCCCGTCTATGTAAAGATGGAGAAGCTCAACCTTCTCGTGCGCCTCGCCAGCTGCGAGAATGGCTCTCGCGTCCTAAGTGAGCTGATGATGTATGCCCGCGAGTCAGACGTCGCGCTGGTGCGTACGGCCATTAATGCCATTGGCCTACTGGCGACGATGCTACCTGAATTGTCGGAGGAGTGCGTGCGCCAGCTTGGGGAACTCATTGCATCACGTGTACCACACTTGGTGGAGGACACGATTGTCGTTGTGCAGATGGTGTTGCGCTGCTATCCGGGCAAGTTCACTGACATACTCCCACCACTGTGCGCTTCACTGACGATAGTGGAGGCGACGGAGGCCAAGGCAGCGGTGGCGTGGGTGCTCGGCGAGTACCCCGACAGCGTCAACGAATCGCTCACCGAATATCTTTCTGTGCTCGTCAATCAGTTCATGGAGCAGCCGCGAATCGTGCAGTACGCTGTGATGACCGCACTGACAAAGCTTTACCTGCGCGGCGCTGGGAAGGCGTCCGACAAGGTGAGTAGCAGCGCCGTCATGAACGGGGCACAACCCATGCTTGAGAAGGTGTTGAACGAGTCCACGAACTCGCTGTATCCCGACCTGCGTGATCGCGCCTTCTTCTACTGGCGCCTCATAGCCCTTGACCCCGATGTGGGGAAGCACGTGCTGGCGGCAACGGATGGGGTGAAGCTGGGCCTGAATTCCTGGGACGATCTTGGTCACCGCGCCTTCCAGCAGCCGGACACCAGCAGCGGTTTGCAGGAACTCGGCACGCTCGCCTCTGTTGTGTCCCAGCCGCTCCGTTTGCTTCTGGGGGACAATGTCATTGGAAACTCAAGCAAATATTTGACCGGTATCGACGACGAGGACGAGTACGAGGAGGGCGAAGGCGGAGGGCGCGGTGGCAACCGAAGCAAGGATGGCGTGAATAAGGGCTACACGGGCAGCAGTCTCAGCGGGCTGGCGGCAGAAAAGGCAGCGTTGGTCACGGATGCCAACGCCTCTTCGACCGCCGTACTGCCCTCAAGCAAACCCACCACGAGCTTCTCAACTGTCTTGACTCCCGTGCAAGGCAACGGCGTGCAGGTGGAGATGATGTGGATACAGCAGGGCTCGAAGCTGGTCTTGTGCTCTCGTCTGCGCCTCGTGCCTGGCGAAGACTACGTACGCCACACCCGCGTCTTCACGATGCAGATCAACTGGAACATGCTGGGCCTCGGGGTGGCGCAGGTGTTCCCTACAACGTTGCTAGATTGCGATGACAAGCCAGTTGAGGTGAGCGTCGTGGTTGCGTGCAACAACAAGAAGGCGCCCATGGCAGAGCTGCAGGTGGCCATCGAGCTCGAGTTCATTGGCGTACGCTACGTGGTGGCACCGCCCATCCCAACCGCTTATCTTCTGCTTCCCGCGACGGGGTGCGAGCCGCACTCTTTCGCTGAGCAGTGGCGTGCACTGGGCCATTCCGTGTGGAACATGCCGCCGCAGCTCCACAAACTCAAGTCTGACCCGGCGCGCTTGACTGCAAATATGCTGCGCGTGTACTGCCTGAATTTGGTTCACCGACGGGAAATACCTGAGAGGGAGCTGTTGGTGCTTCTTCTGTACTGCGAGACGATCGGCCACGAGCGTCTGTTGGCTCAGGCGACACTGAACATGAAGGATAATGCACTGGAGGCGCTCAGCGTGCGCTCTGCTGACAGGCCCGTCGCAGCTTATGTGGGCGAGTTCATCATGCTTTCTTTATGCACGCCACCCAATACACTGTAGCATGTGGGCTGACTCAACCATTTTTTTTTCCGTAGCGCCTCAACACCCCCAACTACTGTGTGTGTGTGTGTGTGTGTGTGTGTGTGCAGACACCTTGACTCGGGGGGGGGGGGGGGAGAGGATTGGCGGGGGGAGCGGAGGAGGGGTAATGACGCACCGGAGGCCACTCTGTAAGAGGAGGTGCAGTCACAAGTCTCCCTCTCACTTTTTCTTTTTTCTCAACCCAACGTTGCCGTATCATTTTTTTGGTGGTGGTCGGCGTGCATTAGTAAACGTACGTGAATTCCCTCTCCCTCCCCCCTCTCCCCCGAAAAACTTTGTTTGCGCCGCCGCCGCCGCCGCCTTCCCGGGCTCGTCTGTTTGCTGGAATTTATAGTGTGTGTGTTTCTCATGGCATTTCCTGTAGACGTTTCATTCTTCTTTTTTTTGTTAGTTTCTCGAGTTAAAAAGATTTCCTTTTTTCTCGTCGTGTACGCTCGCCTTCACGATGAAACAATGTCAGTCATCGTGACCATCGGAGATATCTTCTCGCCACTGACACACTACCCCCCTCCTCCCTCCTCCTCCTCCCGCCCTGTCCGGCCCTGCCCTCCTCCCACTCCCCATATCTGGTCCATGGATGTGTACGTCTCACTGTCTGCCTTCTCCCCTTCCGGTGAATTATTTACGCGCTTTTTCATTCCCCCGGGTTTTCACTAATCGCCCCCCCTCCTCCTTCAAACGCCTTATTCAGACAATGGCACCACCTGCTTTTTTTTTGCCTTGATGATACTCCCTGGATATCATCTCGTTCTGTGCCATTCGTCGGTTTCTCGGGATTATCACAGTTGAAGCCTTTGCGTTCTCGAACATGTCGAGGTGCTGCTGCTGTTCTTGTGGTCTCGTCAAGGAGGGAGAGCGGTGCAATACGTCATCTCCCCCTTCCTTTCCTCCCCTCTGCCCTCTCCCCATCTCTTTCTCTCGCTCTCTCACTTCCCCTCCCCCACTGCCTCCATTGAACCGCTTCCTCGATTTCATTTCTTGTCGTAACAACGAATGCGCGTATCTGGTGTTTTTGTGTGTGCTGAGGTGTCGCAGTTGCACATATCGCCGTTATATTAAAAAAATCGCTTCTGCCCTTCCCAATTGTAGAGAACCCCGTTTACACACACACGCATACACACACACAGACACACACTGTACGCCTCAAATCACAACAAAATATACAAAGGGGCCAAGTATGGACGCCGCCAAACATGTTTACTACTTCGGCGGATCGAAGGCCGATGGTAACCGAGACATGAAGATGCTCCTCGGCGGCAAAGGCGCGAACCTCGCTGAGATGGTGAACATCGGCATCCCTGTGCCGCCCGGTTTCACGATCACGACAAAAGTATGCGCCGCCTACCAGCAGTCAAAGACCATCCCGGACGATGTCATCGCCCAGGTGAAGGAGAACGTGCAGAAGGTCGAGAAGGAAATGAGGAAGTCTTTTGGCGACGTGAACTCGCCGCTGCTCTTCTCTGTTCGCTCTGGTGCGGCGGCGTCGATGCCGGGTATGATGGACACCGTGTTGAACCTGGGCCTCAACCGTGCTACCGTCGAGGCGTGGGTGACGCGCACACCTGAGCAGTCCCGCTTCGTCTACGACTCGTATCGCCGCTTCATCACCATGTACGCCGATATCGTGATGCAGGTGGGCCGCGAGGACTTCGAACACGCACTCGGGCAGCTGAAGGAAAAGAAGGGCACCAAGTTCGACACGGACCTGACAGCCAACGACCTCAAGGTGCTCGTGGACCAGTACCTGCGTCTCTTCGAGAAGAAAACCGGCACACCGTTCCCCCAGGACCCGTGGGTGCAGCTGCTCGCCGCCATCCGCGCCGTGTTCCGCAGCTGGGGCAACCCGCGCGCCGAGATGTACCGCCGCCTGAACCACATCACAGGCCTGATCGGCACCGCTGTGAACGTGCAGGCGATGGTGTTCGGTAACGTGAATGACCGCTCCGCCACTGGCGTCGCCTTCTCTCGCAGCCCAGCCACTGGCGCGAACTACTTCTACGGCGAGTACTTGGTGAACGCCCAGGGCGAGGATGTTGTGGCTGGCATCCGCACACCGCAGCAGATCGGCAGGGAGCTGTCCCTCAAGTGGGCCAAGGAGCACAACGTGAGCGAAGAGGAGCGCAGGCGCCGCTACCCGTCCATGGAGGAGTCCATGCCAGAAAACTACAAGCTGCTGTGCAGCATCCGCGCGCGCCTCGAGGACCACTATCGCGACATGCAGGACATCGAGTTCACTGTGGAGGACGGACGCCTGTGGATGCTGCAGTGCCGTAACGCCAAGCGCACGATCCAGGCCGCGCTCAAGGTGGCCATCGACATGCACCAGGAGGGCCGTATCACCAAGGAGGAGGCCGTGCTGCGCGTTGACCCCGAGCAGGTGGGTCACCTGCTGCACCCGAACATTGAACCGGTGGCGGCCAAGGCGGCCAAGCCCATCGGTAAGGGTCTCGCGGCGTCCCCGGGCGCGGCGGTCGGTCAGATCGTCTTCGACGCCGAGTCCGCCAAAGCGTGGGCTGCGCAGGGCAAACAGGTCATCATGGTGCGCCTGGAGACCTCCCCGGAGGACCTTGCTGGCATGAACGCCGCTCAGGGTATCCTGACGGCTCGCGGTGGTATGACGTCGCACGCCGCTGTGGTGGCTCGCGGTATGGGCAAGTGCTGTGTCTCCGGGTGCGGCGACCTCGTGATCAAGGGCAAGAGCTTCACGCTGCACGGCCACAAGTTCGTCGAGGGCGACGTCATCACTCTGGATGGTACTCGTGGCTTGATCTACAAGGGTGCTCTGAAGCTGCGCCCTGCATCGCTGGAGGGCGACTTCAAGATCTTTGTGCGCTGGTGCCAGGACTTGAAGCGCCTGGGGGTGCGCGCCAACGCCGACACGCCGGCGGATGCAAGCAAGGCCCGTGACTTTGGCGCTGAGGGCGTGGGTCTGTGCCGCACCGAGCACATGTTCTTTGAAGCCGACCGCATCGACGCCATCCGTGAGATGATCCTCGCAGATACGAAAGAGGGCCGTGAGGCTGCGCTCAGAAAGTTGCTGCCGATGCAGCGCAGCGACTTTGTTGGTCTCTTCCGCGCCATGGCTGGCAACCCGGTCGTGATCCGCCTGCTGGACCCCCCGCTGCACGAATTCGTGCCGCACCAGGAGTCCGCGCAGGTGGAGCTGGCCGCCAAGCTCGGCATCCCGGCAGAGAAGGTGCGCCAGCGCGTCAAGGCCCTGCACGAGGCCAATCCCATGCTGGGCCTGCGCGGCTGCCGTCTTGGCATCACTTACCCCGAGGTCTACAACATGCAGGTGCGCGCCATCATGGAGGCCGCGCTCGCCGTGGCGAAGGAGGGCACTGACGTGCGGCCGGAGATCATGATCCCGCTTGTAGGCAAGAAGGAGGAGCTGTCCTTTTCCAAGAAGCAGGCCGTCGTGACGGCGGAGGAGGTGCTCGAGAAGGGCGGTGGTCGCGTGCACTATACCATTGGTACCATGATCGAAGTGCCGCGCGCAGCGCTGACGGCGAACACGATCGCCGAGGAGGCGGACTTCTTCTCCTTCGGCACAAACGATCTGACCCAGATGGGCTGCGGCTTCTCTCGTGATGATGCTGGCCAGTTCCTTCGCCTGTACGAGGACCTCGGCATCTACACCCGCGACCCTTTCCAGTCTCTCGACCAGGAGGGTGTTGGCTCGCTCGTGCGCATCGCCATCACCAAGGGCCGCGCCGTGAAGCCGACGATGAAGATGGGCATCTGCGGCGAGCACGGTGGCGACCCGACCACCATCGAGTTCTGCCACCGCGTGGGCCTGAACTACGTCTCCTGCTCCCCGTTCCGTGTGCCGGTCGCCATCGTGGCCGCAGCCCACGCCGCTGTGAAGGAGAAGCAGGCCTACGAGATGCGCAACAAGGCCCTGGCTGGCTCAAAGCTGTAGCGAGGAGCGGTCTCGGCACAGTTGACAAGAGAAAAAGGGCGACTTCGGTGGCGAAAGAGGTGCGCGAAGCACGTGCGAATGCGATGTTATGTGATGTGTGTACGCGTATGTGAGAGAGTCATCTGTCCTGTCGTTCATCTTCTTTGATCCATGGCAGATATATGTTCATTCGCATGCACACGCCGTTGCGTGTCGCATGTCTGTTCCTCCACAGCCTTTCCCCTCCTCCCCCTTTTCCCGCTCTTCGCCTCTCTGGTTGGCTCTTTGGAGTCTCTGCGCTTTCCTCTTTTTTTTTCTTTTTCAATGTGCTCCACGGAGCCGAAGAGGGAAACACTTTTGCCTCTGCCTCTCACTGGCTCATCTTCCCCCCTCCCCTCGCAAAGTCACCCACTGCGCCTATCGTCCTCTTCTCCTATCCATTTTTGCTACTGTGTGGGGTATGTCAGTGAGGCGTCCTGTATATATATATATATTCTCCCCCTCTCCCTCTCCCTCTCCCTCCCCGTGATACCTTCACTTGCACGAGTAAGGCACACACGCACACATACACAACAGTCGTGAAGACATCAAAAATAACAAACGAAAAAATGAATAACACTGCCGCGCATCAAAAGAAAAAGGCCAAATGCCGGTGATCACTCATCACCGGTGGCGTGTTGAATCTGCCGTATTCTCGGTTCTTCACGTGAGTCTGTTTGTGTGTGTTCCCTGCGCCTGCCTTTCCCTTGCTCGACTACAAAACATAAGGAAACATACAAAAAAAAACGAATTACAGAAAAGTAAAAGTAGCAGCAGCATCGACGACGACAACGTGTCTGTTGTCTGATTGTTTTTTTCCCCCTCCCTCCTCTTTTCTCTTTATAACCCTTCGATGAGGCGGGGTGCGTGTGTGCAGGCATATCCGTGTGGGTTTCCCAAGACTGGTGTAGCACAAAACCATGCACTCACGGAACCTCGCCTCGACTTGTCTCAACGCAAAGAAATCATTTGAAGATAACGAACAGTGTACGGCGTGGCGTGGTGCTTATTTGGTCAATCGTTTGTGTGTGTGTGTGTACAGGATTGCTGTGCGTGAGAGGGAGCAGTGGTGGGCTGCTGTCTTTCGGGCCTTAGGGAAGAGGGACGTACACGCACCCACTCACTCACTCGCCTGATCACCTTCTTCACGGAGCGCAGGTTTTTTTTGCAATGTGTGTTTCCCGGTTCCTGCGCGCGGTTCTGTGTATCCGTTATCAAAGGCGCGCGCGTGTGTGTGTGTGTGTCTGGGCTTTTCTCCCTCTCCGTCTCTGGAATGCGACTATCCCTTCTCTCTTGCGACCACTGCGGAGGAGTCGTTGTTCCGGGTCCAGCGGTGGCTCTTGTCTCTGCCTCTCGCATCGCAGGCACCAGCGTCCTACTTCTGGAAGGAAGCCTTTATATGAGTTCTCAGGTGGTTTCTCTCATTTTTTTTTTCGTTTTGCATTCTTTTTTTTTGGGTTCTTTGGACATTCACAGCAGAGAGGGGTGGGAGTAATGTGTGAACCTCCTCTTTTGGCGGTACTCTACACTCCGTGCCCGCGCGCACCGCTGCCACCCGGCGTGGGGGGGGGGAGGGTAGGCTGTGAATGGAAGCATATATACACGTACGCTACAGACCCCATCCTGATTCATCCACCCTGATCTCCAAAGGTTGTCTTATAGGTGATAGCTCAGGGCACCCCCCTCACGCATGCAAAACGCATCGACAATCGTTTTTTTTTATTCGGAAGTGTGGATCTTCGCTCTGTATTCGCTTCCTTTCCATGTTCCCTCTGTGTTTGGGGCCGGCCTCTGCTACGGCCCTCGCACACCATCCCCACACAACGGAATGCCACGCGGGTGTATGTGTATATATATGTATATATATATGTATATATGTGTATATATGTATGTGTATATATATATGTATATATATGTATATATATATGTATATATATATGTATTCATTCGCCGTCGGTTTGTTATGGTAGCCTTTTCTTTCCTGCGTAACTTGTCTCGACCACCCTGAGACATTTTATTTATACCCTCTGTTCATCTTTGCCATCCTCCCCCGCTCCTCTTCCTCCTCTCCGTGGCGCTTCTCCCCCCCCCCCCATTCCCCGCCCCCTGGGGGGACCTCCTGCGAGGCTCACATTTTAGACGCTCACCAGTGCATAACCTAGATCCGTTTCCCAACAGGAGAGGCAGCGCAAAGCAGTCCCCCCTCCCCTCCCTCTCGGTCACACTGATACGCGCGCGCAACTGCCCCCCACGCGCTTCTGCTCTCCCTCCCTTTTCATGCTATCTGGAAACTCCCCCGACATCACTCTGTTATGTGAACTTATTCAAGAACCAGGACAAACACATTTTTCGTCGCACTTCTGCTTCCCCCTTTCCTCTTCCGTGCTCGAGCCTCGTCGATGAGGGAAAGGGGTGGGGAGGGAGAGAGGACAAGACCAGCTTTGTTCTCACAATAAGTCACGGCTTCTAAAAAAAAAGGGACGAGAACAACAACCAACATAGTTTTACGTACATCGCTTCCCCTCTTCCCTTTGTTTCGCTTGCTAAGTGCATTCTCTCATCATATGTTACTTCGACAACATCAAGCAAAAACGAAAAGGAAGAGAAGGCTGCCTGCAACACATTTTTCTGGCAGGCTCGTCTCTCTCTCTCTTCCCTTCTCGCTGCCCTCTTTCCTCCCTCCTGGTGTTTGAGATTGCCCTTCATAGTTTTGCTGTTGCGCGTCTCTGTTTTCGGTTCGCTTTTTATTTTTTACTTTCGCGAGGTCTTTTTTTTTGTTCTCTGGTGGTGCCCCCCCCCCCCCGCCCTTGCCCTCCCCATCCTCACTTCCTCACCGCCATCCACTTCCGGCTAGACAAGAGCTGACCAAGAAAAGAGGTCGTCGTTGACAAAAGAAAGCAAAAGGAAAGCACTGGAGTCGGGGGAGGGGCCAGTACACACACACACACACACGCACATTCTAACATGTCATCCACCTCACCACATGATCTGCTCGGAAGCGTGGCTGCTGCTGCAACGCTGCAATTCTCTGTCGACTTCGACCCATCCCGTGCAGACTTGAAGCCGAGCATTCTTTTGCTGACTCAAAACATCGGCGGTATTGAGGCCTCGCTTGGCACGTGTGTTGACCCCGACGATGCATTCCTCAAAGGTCCCCGTCTGTCGGTGCCAGAGGTGGCTGGTGACACCTCTACCACGCCTGTTTCCAAGTCGTCGGTGTTTCGTGCCGCCTCCTCCATCCAGATGGCGGATGACATTGACGCGGAGCTAGGTGTCCCGCCTGTGGTGCGCCAGCAGGTGGCGGAGTTCCTCGCGGATCTTCGCCAGTGGATTCACCGCCTCTCGTATGTCTCAGCCGCGGTACGTGCCGCAGAAGCGACAGAGGGCGTGCCTGCTGCTCCCACGTTGGCCATGAACGGCGCGCCATCTTCGTTGCCTGCCTCCCCGCCTCTTTCGTCGGCCTCGATCTCTGGCGTTGGGGCCAACACAGATGCGTACATGCGCAGCTACACGCCGTCGGCGCGCCCGCCTCTTGTCGATGTTGTGGTCCTGCACTTCCAGGAAATCGGTGGGAAGTGCAAAAACAGGCACTTCAATGAGTACTTCAAGGAGCAGATCCGCGCGACACTGCTGCCGGAGGCAGGGTGGACGAGCGGGCTGCTCATGGATGAACGTGAATGCGGCGACACGGAGAGCATCCGCTCCTACCGTCGTCGAACCGAGACTCTCGAAGGGGAGCAGGTGCCGGCGTTGAACGGCAGCGACCCCAATCATAGTGGAAACACCAACGGGCACGGCGGCTGCGCTGCCGATGCCTATCGCTTGACCGACGCGAACGGTTTTGATACGGACACCGTTTCGGAGCTTAACGACCACGCCGACGCGTTCTTCACTGCCATCGGCTCTATTGTGTTTCTCTCGCCGCGAGTGATGGGCATCGCGAGCTGCCTTTCGGTTCCCCACCGAACTTACATCCCGATTGTCGACGACCCGCTCACTTATGTTGGCGAGGCAGGCCGTCTTTTTCACAGCGGGAAATTCTCGGAGGCCGGTCGCTCACGCAAAGGATTCGTGCTCATCTCTCTCCGCCTGGGCACTGTGCAGCTCAACGTATGCAACGTGCATCTTTTCAACGACGATGATAACCGCGTGGCTCTGGCGAGTAGCCCGAGCCGGTACGCCGCCCGCCGTGCGCGGGCGATGAAGGAAACCATCGCCGAATGCAGTGCCGTCGTCGACCTCAGTGAGCCGCTGTTCATCTTTGGCGACTTCAACATGCGCATGGATGGCAAGTCGTTACTGGGGTGGGTGGAGGAGAAGCTGCAAATAACAGTGCGACCGGAGAAAAAACGGTTGCGCTGCCCGGAACACTTTTGGAAGCTGTTCAGCGACCCCGTCATGCTGCAAGAGTTGCGAGCGCGGTTCGACAGCGAACCCCAACATTTGATGGACGAGGTGGCGCTGTTGTCTGGTGTAGAGCTGGCGGAGATGCCGGTTCACTTCGCTCCCACTTATTCCCGTGTCCCCTACCGCACCCGCACCGCAGCAGCCGCCACTGCCGCCGACGCTACGGGAGTCCGGGAGGCAGAAGCAATGACAGATGCGCAGCGGCAAATGTCTTCGCCGAAGGGCTTTCCTGGGCGGGCGGATGCCATCTGTGCAGTGGACCAGGAGCAGGTGGAGGCGACCGCGGCCACACTTCCTTCGTTGGTGCGCTCGCCGTGCTCTTCCTTGCCACCGCCGCCACCACCATCACCACCACCAGTGAATGTGCCGCTGAAGCACCTCACGGCATCACTCCGCCGACACAACTTCTGCCACGGCAGGCTGCCTGCGTGGTGCGATCGAGTGTTCTTCAACGTGGCCGGCCTTGAGTGGATTGCTGGTGATTGCATACGCTCCGCACAGCCCAAGCCGCAGGCAGCATCTCCAGTCTCGAGCGCCCCCACCGCCGCCTCTGGCACTGGCCTACGCAAAACCATCGATCGACGTGACCAGAGCCACTGGTACACATACGCGGCGACAGACTTTATTCACACAGATCACGACGGCGTATATTTTTTATTCTGAGGTCAAAGGAGTATGGCGTACCTGCTCGAATGTGTGTGTGTGTGTGTGTGTGTGTGTGTGTGCTCAGAGATTTTGCGTGTACTGGCGCCTTGTGCTTTCCATTCTTTTTTTTTGGCAGACCAATTTTGAGGTGGGCCGCGTTCATCAGTCACAGAGGTTACTGAAAAAAAAAAGGGAAACATGATTAAAGAAAGAGTCGCGGAGAGGGTGCGCATGGACAGTCTACTTGTACATCTAAGAGCGAGAGCAACAGGGGGGGGGGGGGGGAGGGAGGGAGTAGGGAGAAGGGGAAGGAGGAGAACCCTCCATAGTGTGCTCCCTAGTTTTTGTTTTGCATGCAACATTGTCATACACGCAAAAACTGGGAGGACTGAGCAGGAGAAGGGGTCAGAGGTCTCGGGTCTGTGTTGGTTGGGCACCGGGTGATGCTACATCAACGCACTGCTCCTTTTTGTGGTCTTCTCTTAATTATGTGCGTACCCACTCGTTTCGTTTTGCTGTTTTTGGTTTATTGTATGAATCCCTCTGGTTTTCTTGGCCATGTGTCTTTCACACGCTCGAATTCTTGGGACTCCGGCCCCGTCTCCCCTCGCTGCTTCCGTTGCTGTTTCCTCCTTGGCGAAAAGACATTCTCACCGTACTGTGCGGCGATGATCAATCCGCACAAACTTGTAAAATTTACCACGATTTCTCCTCTTCCACCACCGTGTCGTTGTCACGCAGAACCGTAAGTCGAACGACACTACCGTTCCCCCTCCCCTCCCCTCCCCTCCCCCTCCAAAACACACACACATACACACACACACGGACCAGAGACGACTGGCACTGGCACTCCACGCACGCAGACGTACAGCAGGGAAAAATGAAGCGGTATCAGGGGAGGCGCAGAAAACATTTTGCTCTCCCCTTTTTTTTGTGTGCGTGTGTGTGAAAAGGGATGCGAGGTGCAGAGGTAATCGACATGCGAAAAATATCGGGAAGGCCTGTTTCAACACCGTGTTTTACACGCGCGCGAGATGAAGCAGTACAAAAGTAACAGGAGTTGTTTGTGTCCAACGCACCGGCGCTCTTGTGGGGGCTCTATAGTGAGCGTCCACTCTCCCTTTTCGTGACACACTTCTTTTCCCGTCTCTTTTCCCCCCTCTCTCTTTTGCTCGCATGCATTTTGAATCTCTATTTTTTTTTTGTGTTGGCCTTGCGACCCACCCACCCCTCCCCCGTAAAGTCCTGAAAATGAACTCCAGTCGCGATACGCCAGTGCAGTCACAGTCCTCCTCACCACCCGTGAAGTCTTTCGCAGTCCCAGCATCAGCGCCTGGTTCAACCCCCCCTAACACCTGTTTTCATTTCTCGTCGGCGCATGATGTAGACGGCGATGGCGCCGTCACCGCGTCTGGCGTTCTTCACCAACTTCCATGCTCGACTGTCTCGTCTGAAGCGCGCACCATGACGACGTCGTCTTTTCTCCCAGCGGGTTCAGTGCCGAAGGTCGTGGTGCGGTCGGCAAGTGATCTCTCCTCCGCTTCTGTTGCCACTACCGGCGAGGGCCACCGCGCGTCCCACCTTGCAGCTCTCTCAGCCGCGCTGACGTCCGCGCGCGGTGTCTCGCCTCTCACAAATGTGAGCCTGACCGGGGAAGCGGTCGCTTCCGTGGTGAACGAGGCGATGGGCTCTTCCTTCTCTCACTCCCCCACAAGGACACACGGGTGGCTCGCTCATCAACGCCGCCCTCGCCGTATGCCACACCCGTTCCCTACTGCTCCCAGTAACAGCCCCCCTTTGTGTGCCCGCTACAGTTCTGGCGAGTCTGTTGCTATTGCAAGTGACGCTCCTCCAGGACTCCAGGAGTCCGCGCCGCCGCTCGCGCACCTCGCTTCTCCCACAGCTGACAGTACACCACTCGCTCTGCCGGTGTGCTTTCACTCTCTGTGCCACACCACACCGCCCACGGTTGCTGCGACAACGCCTTCGAGTGCAACAGTACTGCAAGTGCCATCGTCTGGCCCCGCGCCAGCGGTGCATTGCCGCGGAGGAAACATGGCCGCTGCGCTGCGCGGCAGTCCCGACGCGCTATCCAGTTCTGCTCCTCCTGTCACCGGCACCGCGGTGGGCAACACTGGCGTCTCGGTGGCGCTGGAGGCATCACTCGCTGAGGGGCTCCGCAGCACCGCAGCGCGTACTGTCAGTTCCTTCAGCAGTTATCACACGACGAGGCCAGGCAGCCCCTTTACAACCAGCGTACTAGCTCAACACTGTGGCGCTGATTCGAGCAGCAGCACCGTATGCCATGCAGAGTCGCATGTCCACTTGAATGCAAACGTTGGAAGGGGCAACGAGGGGATGATGCCTCCTGTTGCGCGTAGACCACTTGCTGATGCTGCCGTTGGCGACGCCAGCCGTGCGTGTGGCTCAGTCTCGAGGGGTGCGGCGGTGGCTAAGCTCGCTGACGCTGCCGTGCACCGTAGAGGGTCGTTGGAGATCTCTTCCAGCCATGCCAGTGTCAGCGGACACACCGTGCCGATGGCAAACGCTGGCATGAGGCCTGATTTTATGTTGTCTATTCCTGCAACTAACAACGTGGCAAGCGCAACACGTGGTCCTGTACAGTGTTGTCTCTCTTCACCTTTGTGGTCGAGCGTGGGGCTGCAAAATCGACAACCTGAGGTGCTCAGTGGCCGCGACAACAGCAGCGTTTGCAGTGGAACAAGCAACACCCACAGCGGGGTCTTGCGCGACGCTCGTTCTGGCGGCTGCGGCAGTCATACCGAACGGGTAGTGGGCAGCCCTCTGCGATTCCCCTTCTCAGGAGAATTCAGCAAGGCCACAGCTACACAGGAGGGCCCTATAAAGAGCTCACCAGCGGTGTTTGGACGGCAGCCATGGTCTGCCGTGGGGCGTGGGTCGCTGGCGGTCGGTGACGGTGGTGCTGCCACGAGCAGGGCTGCCAGTGGGACGGTTGCTGAATCACATGGAGGGACAGTAGGGGGAGACGAACACGCTGGGACGGTGCCCCTTTTGCCAGCAGCAGCAGCAGCAGCATCACCAGCCGCTGCGCGTGCGAACGAAGTCAATCCCACCCTTCTCGTGCTCTCGGGCGCCCCGCGTGTCTGTAATGGGGAATGCAGCGGCCACCACACCACCGCGGCAACATCGAGGCGGGGGAGTCTCACCCGTGACAGTGGTTGCTCATCTCCGGTGGCCCAGCAAGCGGCTTCCTATGGCCGCATTTACAAGAGGGCTCCTGTGGCCGATCAGTTTTCACCGCTGACAGGTTGTGGCAAGAGCGCGCGCGCGGTACTGGCTGCCGCGTACGATGGTGCCAACAAAAGCGGTAGTGACATGAGCAAGAGCTGGAACGCGTCGGGTTCTGGGGGCGTGGCAGAGGCCCCACAGGTTCCGCTGACCGGCACAGGTGCGCATCGAAACCCCACTCACGCCTTCCGCGTGCATCGTTGTCACACGGTGACGGCGACGCAGCGGCCTCAGCACGAGCGATCGTCCGCAGCGTCGTGGACGAAAGCGACTGAGGAGAAAACCCACGATCCGTGTGACGAGGGGGTTCAAAAACGACAACAGCAGGCTTGGCGCATGGCGCCGCAGTCGTATCCTGAGCCGCCAGCGCATCCGCGGGACGGGCCGACAGTTGTGGCATCGCTCCAACGCTTCCTCTCCAGGATTCCTACTTCGTCACCGTTGGATCAACACCATCCGCAGTCAAGGAGTCGTCTGGGCAAAGGCGATGGCGCGTCGCTGCTTCATCCTCTGCCGAGTACTTCTTCACCGTCTTTGTTCGCTTCGGCTGCTACACCGTCGCCAGCGCCACTGGAGGTGGTGCCGCCGCCGCCGCCCACGTTTGCTCTCTTTGGCGCGCTGGAGAGACTGTCTCGCTTCTCCGAAATGGTGCAGCTGTGCCGCGAGCACGCCGACGTATTGGACTCCTTCTTGGATCGCTTCACCCTACAGCTGCACCGTCACTCGTGCACGCCACCGCTGTTGTTCAGTGGCGCAAGCCCTGCTCGCAGCCAGTCCTTGTCGCCGTCGTCATTGGCACCGAGCACTGCGCACGACGACGTTGAGTTTCTGCGATGGCATCGGATAATTATGTATCTCCTTCGGCAGCCATCAGAGGTGATGAAGGTGGGCGTCGAGTTTTTTAGTGACGCAGTCAACTCGTGGCCGCTGCACATGCTGTATCTCACCTGCTGCTTCTACGTGGCGGCGTGCGAGCGGGGCTTCGGTGCGCTCACGACGGCTCTGTCCAAGGGCGGTATCGTCTGTTCTGGCAAAGGGCTTTTTGCGGCATTGGCGGTCTCAATGGCTCAGAGTGAGGAGGAGTTGATTCGCTCGACTGCGTGCATGTACCGTGCCGCCTTTTACACGGGTGTCCTCATGCGTAAGCGGCACCAGAGTTTCGAGACAGAGACCCGCCTCACCACCACTGGTGGCTTCACCCTGTTGGTGGTGAACATTCCCATCATCACGCTGCGGCGCCTTGTGGCGCGTGTGAACGAGGGCTATGACGTGTTTGCCTCGATGCGCGACACCTACAAGGAGAATGAAGCGATGCGGGGGAGTGCCTGGTTCAGCCCGAACAGTAACAGCACAACTCTAAACTCCGGCACTGTCTCGACTCTGCCGGGGCGTCGTGGCGCTCGTCCGTACTCACCGACCTCGTCCTGCGGCTACGCATCCGTCTCGTCACCCTTGACGCGCTCTATGCCACATAATCCACACTCCGTGATCGAGGTGAGCCGCGTGATCAGCAGCCGAGCGGCCGTGCTCTGTGGCCACCCGCTGGATATGCTGCGCTTGGACACGATTCTCACCCGCTTCGCGGAGTTCAACGACTTGAAGATCCACAAGGAGTACCTCCCCGCTGGCGGTCCAGAGAACAGCCGCTTCTTTAACAAACACATGGCGCACGAGCTTATGGGCCTCTGGAAGGCGCGCGGTGTTTCATTCTCTCTCGCCAGCGTGCAGCTGCCTCTGTACTCGCCGGTGAACGGGGACTCGTGGACCGAGTCGCTGCGAATGCCTTTTGAACACCCAGCGCCGCCAGATACGTCGACTACCACGATGGCGTCGGCGCACGACAGCAACGCCGTCTTCTCTTCCTCGGCTACACCTCCGACGGAGGATTATCGAGACGAGTGGTGGATGTTCAGCGTCGCCGAGGCGGCGACGTGTGCAAACCAGGACTTGACCTATTCCCTTCGCCACATGCGGGACGGTAGTGTCCTCCTAGATTTCTCTACCCACGCAATGAGGATTGGGCGGCTGATTGCGTGGACCAATAAGTCCATTACGGTCCTCGCGGTACCAGAAAACTGTCACGAGGCATCCGCGATGCCGCCGCCGCGGCGGAGCCCGAAGGACGAGGCCGTTCGCAACACAATGGAGAAGCTCGCCATCATCAATGATGTTCTTCGAGAGGTCGGTAGCAACATCGAGCAGCCGCCTGACGCTCTGGCCAATCCTTCCGTGGAGCTCTTCACCACCTTCACGGAGCTGGGGCTACTGGAGGTACTGCAAGGGCCCCAAGAGCTTGCTGGCGCGTGCCGCTCCGGTGCGCCCATGCAGGCTGCATCCACAGTCTTGAACGAGCGGAAGGGTCACCAACAAAGGAACAGCAGCACGGGGGCGGGCGATGTGGCGTCCGGGGTTGGCGTTTTTTCCGAGGCATGTTGCGCAGGCCGAGAAGGTGCGGCGCATACACCGGGGGAGGGGCACAGTGGAGGCGTTTTTTCAACCGCCCCGGCTGCGGGTCGACGTGTGAAAACAAATACGGCCGCTCCTGTATGGAAGAGTTCGTCTGGCAACAACGCAACGGCTAACATACTGGCCACGGAAAACCCCCTAAACATCACACACTCCATCGGCAACCGGCACACAAACAGCCTGTCACTCAGCTCCACTCACGGCGTCGGTGGGTCAAGCGGTCTTGCCAACGCTCTGGACCGTTCCATGGAGACAAGCGGCTGCCCTGACCGACATGTGGAGGCCGGTGGTGCTGCAGAGGTCCCCATGAATGTCTTTCCCGGGGGCAACACTGCATCTGCCGTGCCGAGCGGGCACGCATTGACAAGCAGCACACCAGTCCAACCACCGGCACCCCCATTTACTTCCAGCTCCCCCGCAGCTGTGCGCGCGACGCGGCTGCTTCCACCGTCTGTTGTGCACGGCGACAGGCTGCTAGGCAGCAGCACCGCGACAGGTGCGACACACCTGTTTCTGGACATGACGATGATGTCCATGACACCGCCGAACAGCGTACCATCTACGGTGCCGGGCGACAACACTGGTGCGACCCATGCGGGGCTCGATATTCACCCAAAGTCTCAATCGGTCACATACACGGCTGATGACGACGACGATGGCTGCACTTCTCGCATGCGATCAAACTCGCGTGACGCCGGTGCGCATGAGCACGTGGCGGCCGCGAGCAACACTAGCGGGGTGCTAAGTGGTCTAGAGTGCGAGCTCTGGCACACAGTAAGCCCGATTGGGGGGTCCGATGCGAGCAGCGAGCAGCGGACGCCGACGACAAAGACCATCTCTGCTGGTGCTGTAGCATCAATGCAGCTCAATGTAGAGGAGGCCTCTGTTGTGGGCGGTGTCAGCCTTTCCGCACCACCGATGCCGCTTCTCCCTGTGCCGCAGGTGGCGTGTCCGCAGCCGACCTCTTTATCCGGGGTACGCCGCTGCGACAGCGCTGTGGTCATCTCGGCCTCCCTTCGCGAGGCCCCGGCACCCGCGTTTTTTTTTCCATCCGACGGTTTCATGCGTCGGGAAAGTGAGCCGGAGTTGGCCTCGGAGCATCGTATTCCTTCGATACGAAGCAGGCGGAGCAGCTCCCATTTACAGGTCCCTGACACCGATTTCTCGCTCCAAATGCGGGGTCGTCGCTACGAGGCGCCCGCCGAGGGTGACCACCCCCATTTCTCGAGAGGCGATATCTTTGCGCTGGACAAGGACGGTGCCGCCTCTGCCGCTGTGAGCTGTCTTCCTGGTCCCCCCCCAAGCCCTGCCGCGGGGTGTTTGCCGCTGTCCCAGTACGAAAATGAGTTCGTCCTTCGCCGAAGTAACGACCACGTTGGTATCGTGAACGTCTATCAGGTCTCCGCACTCATCAAGTACTACGAGATGCAGTTCAACTGTGTCCTTTGCGACGGGGCCGTTCTCTTCGCTGGGCTGCTGAAGAAGAAATCTGGCATGGCGTTTCCCTCGTACACACTGCTGCTCTGCCCCACGGTGTTTTCCCTCTTGGAGTTGTGGGACGGCTACGAGTTTGAAGAGCTATGGAAGCGCTCCCTTGGGGCCCCGGTGTGTAGTCGCATCACGTCGCCAATCTCTGCCGGTTTGGTTTAAGTCTTCCCCCCTCCCCTCGCTTCCTGCCCCGTATGGCTTTTACTTCTTCTGGCCCACGTGTGTGGGTGCGGGGAAGCTGTTGTTGTTCTTTTCCCCCCCCCTTTTTTTTTCTTTCGTGCTCTTTTTCGCATCGCCTGTGCTGTGGCAGTTATATATATATATACACACCGTGCCTCCCCCTTTTCTGCTTCTCTCTATACACCCCCTCCCTTCCCCTCCTTCCCTGTGTGGGTGTGAGTGGGCTCCAGGATCTCTTGCCTAACCGACAGTTGGACGTGCACATGTCAGAGACTTTCACCCCCCCCCCTCCCCCCCTCCACACGCACACACACACACACACACACACAGACACCTCACACATTGAGCCAGTGTCGTTGCTGTCAGCAGCGACCGAAGGAGTGAGGCGACCACAACAAAAAACAAGGAACCATAATCACAGAAGAGCTGACGCTGACACGTTTCATTTCTGTATATTTCTCTCCCCTCCCCCCTCTTTATTCTTCCAATGCATCTTCACCCATCGTGTGGCCCCTCCCCCCTTCCCCCTCTCCCCTCCCCGAATATTTCCCTAGTCTCTACCCACTCACGCACCCGCCTTTTTATTTCCTTGTTTTTTCGTTATTCCTGTGCATCGCTTCATCTCCAGCCACCGGATGCACATGCCTCATTTATTGATACTTTTTTTTTTGTTGTCCGTGCTACAAGCCCACTTCCCCCCCCCCCCCAATCCGCACCACACTCGCCCATATAGTGTAAACAACAGCAACAACAACAGAAGTAAAAAAGTTTTATTATTATTATGATTGATTGATTGACCCTTTCCTCCTTCCCGCACAGATCGTTTTTGAAAAAAATAATGTTTTATCCATTTTGCTGTCCTCCTCTCCTCCTCTTCCTCTTGTCATTCCTTGTTGCTTCAGTCCCCCCCCTCCCTCCTAGTTTTCCCCTTATTTTTTATCGCCTTCGTGTGGGGGACGACAAGGGGGGGGGGAGGTTGTGAGGACGTAGAGTTTGTGTGTGCGCCCTTCCTCCCTTCTCCTGTTTCTCGCTCGCTCTCTCGAACAAGTGCTGCACATCCACTGATTGGCAAGTCACGCATCAGTGCACCTCTTTTTCTTTCCTCTCTCCAATCTTTGTTTATTTCTCTCATACGCGACGAGGGGCGGCCGAAGAGCGTTGGATAGAGCTACTCGCCATGAGCTGCGGCAACGCACATATGCCGGTCCACATAACACACACACACACACACACACACTCAGCACATAAGGCACGTCTACACGCGAAACGTGAGTGAGCCCAAAGCAACAGCGAAGTGAAGCCAAAAAGGGGGCTGCGAAAAAAAAAAACGAGGCGCCAAGACTCGTTGGGATGAGCTGTGGATGTGGTCACTACCCACTTCACATCTTTCTCGGTTCCAGTCGACTGCATCGTTTTTTTTTTGTTCGTTGCACGTCGACGCGGCTCTCAATCGTATGGCTCTCGATTGTCTTGACTGAGGGTCTTCTCAATGTAGGTGCACATGCGAGCATGCGTGTGACTCTCTTTCTCCCTCTTTTTTTTTCCTTTCGTACGATCCCACGCTGCACCTCCGGAGGGATCTCTTGGCGCTGCTCGAGACACGGTTGCTTCCCCACTCCCCTCTCTCTTTCCCTTTCTTTTTCCCCCCACACCGCGTACACCCCCGCGATACTCGCACACTCCTTCACACCCGTTTGAGGCTCACTTTATTTTTTTCACGCAAGTGTTTTTACGTAGTCTGCCGCAGACCCACACACACTCCACACATACACTCACACACACCTTTCCTCCCAACTCCATTTTGTTTTGTGCGCAACATGTCCAAGTCCATTGCTGTGATCGCCGCGGGGGCCCCCGCTGCATTGGTCCAGGCTGTGTCCTCCCTGGTGTCCAAGGCGACTGGTGGTGCTGTGAAGGCCATTCAGGCGACCTCGGCTGCCTCCAACGCTGTCGTCGTCGGCATGCAGGCGCCGTGCGGCACATACGCGTGCGTCGCTGAGCCCCCGAGCGCAGCCAGTGGGCCATACACCGGTGTAAAGACGGTGGTGGTGCGCGCCGTTCTCCCGCGCGGTGCGGCGGACACGATGCAGGTGCGAGATATCCTCGATGTTTACCCCGCCTCCGGCATCGCATGCGAGGCAGAGGTGGCCAAGGCGGCGGCGAACTTCACCAAGGCGGCCAAGGTGGCTGTAGAGAAGGCAAAGGCAATGAAAGCAACGCGTGTGACTCTCGTGACGAAGCCGGCGACCAAGTACGAGCGTATCAATGCTCTTTTCCATGAGACATGCAGCAAGACCATCGAGGCAGCCGGCCTTTCCGTCGAGACATCCACCACGGCTGCAGCGACCAATAACCTGATCATGTTCCCAGAAAAGATGGGCGTCGTTATGGTGAATGATGATCAAGTCTGCGAGAAGGTCCAGTACGCGTATGCTGGCATCGTAGGCGGCGTCCACACCACTTACTACACCGACGCCGGTAGCAAGATCCATGGCGGTCACGGCTACAAGTCGGTCGCGATGGCCCTGGCAGAGGAGCTCAAGTCACTAGGCATGAAGGCGGAGGCAGCGAAGGTGGAGGCGGCTGCCCAGAAGAGCCCCCGCAATGCTGCTGCTGCCCTCTAATGATCAGCACCAAGAGTCATTTGTGGCGAAAGACCACTGCTGTGGCGGCGGAGGCGGTGACGGTCCATGGATGCGCGATGTGCGGATCATGGCGGGGGCAGTAAGCGCACGCGTGCTCGTCTCCGGCTTTTGCGGCGTCTGCACTGTCGTCCCCACCCACCCTCCCCCTCGTAGGGGGTGAGAAGAGGGGCCGCCTCTCTCGCACACTTCTCACATTTTTTTTTGCCCCTCCGCCGCCTCAAAGACGCGACTGGGCTCGATTCATGAAGTTAGTAGACTAGTATTCATAGCGGGTGTGGCGAGCGGGCAGAGAGGGGAACGTGGTGTGGGTGACTGGAGGGGGTGGGGGTAACGGGGTGGGGGGGGGGAAGCGAAGCGGGATGATGGGGAGAAGGGTTGCTTGGTTGGTGGCTGGTGGTGTGACCAGCGAAGGGAACGGTGAGACGTCCCACTTGGGGTGGGGGGGGGTACCACCATTACCGCCGTTTCAAGTGTTAGCCATGTGCAATAGTGCTTGTCTCGTGGCTATTGGTTGCTCTCTGTTCTAAGAGGCGTCGCCCGCCTCCCTCAAGTCTCCCCATTCCTTTTCCCCTCCTGATTTTTCCCTTCCCTCTCTTTGCCCATTGCCTTGCTTTCTGTGTCGATCACTACTCCTCTTTCCCCCCCTCACTTCTACTCGTACAACCCTTTATATCCTGTGCGGCATTCGTGGCACCCAGCGAGGGAGGCGGACGGGGTCGGTTGTAGATGCCATTCGTATGTAATATGCTTGCACGCAGACACAGACGCAGGGCACACCTCATCAACACCGCAGATGTCCCCCTATCGACCATAGCCGCTTTCGCTCCTCCCCTCCCTCCCCTCCCTCCCTCCCCTCCCCCCCTCCCTTGACGATCCCTTTGGATTCCCGCCTGGCATCGGGGGTGCTGCACACGCATGTTTTTTTTTTTTTTTGAGGGCAGGTGTGTCCGTGATGGCGAACAAGTCATCGTTGAAGTGGGGGAGGGGGAGAGAGAGGGGAGACGCGGGAGGGGGGTGTATAGGATGAATACGATGTGTGTGCGTGTGCGTGTGTGTGCGTGTGTGTGACCAGAAATGTGTTGTTTGGCCCACATCGCTACCACACGAGTGTTTTTCCTGTTTGCATAATCTGCGCAACGACTGATGAGGTAGTAGTGAACCCCCCCCCTTCTCATTGTTCTCTCGTTTGTGCGAGGGGACGCGTGCGCGGTGACGGTGGGACGGGCGAGTGTGTGCACACCCACCCACCCACACACAGAAGCCGAGGGGTTTTTAGTAAACGACAGTCTTGTAAACAACAAAAAAAAGTCCAAGCATAAACAAAAAATATGACAGCGCAGATTTACTTGCGTACTCGCAACTCTCCTCTCTCCCCCCCCCTTCCCCAACTTTGACAATGCGACACCACACGTCTTTGCTGGTACAGTGGCCTGGGCAGTCTACCTCCACCCACGCTGACGAGTGTGCGTGAATGACGCGGTGACTGTGGCCCCTTTTCTTGCACACGTTTCGCACCATGTCTGTCGACTGACAAACAGTCTCAGCGATGAGGGGTGTGGGGTAGGATGCAGTGTAGCGACCTTTGACCGCTGTTCGTCGGCTTGGCGTCCCGGACGTCGCCCCGCTTAAACCCTCAGCGACTCCCTCTTTTTGCAGGACGTCACGGTGATATGCATCACCCCCTCCTTTTTTTTCCCTCTTTATCCGAAAGCGCAAATGCCCACACCTGCGCGAACACGAGACATGCGCACCAACGCTACAGGCGCCGCATCCCCTTCCAACTGGACGATGCTCCATCATCTCTATGAACAACGCCTCTCCCCTCTCCCTTCTCCCCTCCCCCTTTCCCCCTCTCCCCCTTTTTTTTCCATTTCAAATTGGATAACACACATCCGCCACACACACACACACACACACACACGCTTGTGTGCTGATGTGGCCCCGTACTTGTCGATTTTCCCCACGTCTCATCTCACGTCAACGCTATGCAGGGCCGACACAGCACAGTCACACAAGCTATACATACCATTCCAGAACGCCCTCTTTCTCTCTCTCTTTCTCTCTCCGCCTTTTCAATAATTGTGATACAAACGCGTTTTTTTTTGTGGCACCTTGTATTTCTCATCCCCCTGTCTGTCCCCTGTTGTCTCCGGCAATCCCGTCACCCTCAGACACACACACACACGCACACACACACACAAAAAAATAGAAAAACGGATACGAATCGGCGTAGAAACTTTCCATTTTTTATTTCAGTATTTTATTCACAATCGCAAAAGGGAGAGGGGAGAGGGGTGGGGGTGAAGGAGGACAACAACACCGGCGGCACGCGCGCAGAGAGAGAGAGAGAGAGTGCCCGCCTCTTGTCAGGAGACACACTACGGAAAGAGGCGCGGACTTCTTTTTCTTTTTCCTGCTTTTCTCAGAGTGTTGCTGCGGTCGCGGTAGCAAAGCGAGAGGCAGTCAGTTTTGGCCGACGGCAGCGGCGTCTACGATAGCGCGTTAGAGAAGAGAACGGTGTTCGGTGCTGCTTAGTTTACAGGTTTTATCATCACCAATTTTTTTCTTCCTGTTTGACACGCTTGTGTGGGCTAACTTTGTGAGCAGAAGGGGATCAAGAGGGTTTGTACGTCTCTGTGCGTGAACGGCTTACCCTCCCTTTCTCTCTTACTTCTTCGGACTCGCATTCCAATACTCCCCCTCTGTCTCGGTGTGCGAGTTCCGCAAGAAGAAAAAAAAAAAAACAGCACTGATCCCTCTCAACTCTCTCGCGTGTGCGCGCGTGCGTCTGTGTGTGTGTGTGTTGGACAGGCCACTCCCGATCTCCACATTCAGAACAGGTTCACCGCTCGCCATCGAAACGCCCTCTTTTTCCTTGTTTTGTTCGCCAATAAAACAGGAGTGTTGCCAGAAAAAAAAAAAAAGAGGGACTGGCGCGTTGGGAAAGAATTACACGACACGAGAGTCCCGTAGGTGAGAACAGATTGTTCTCGCATACAGGCGAAGAAACACGAAGGGGACGGGGGGGGGGGGCGCAGCAGCAGCAGCAGCAGCAGCAGCACCAGCAGCAGCACCAGCAGTGCTTGGAGGAACTTTTCAAGACCCCCCCCCCCTCGTCCTCCTCCTTCCTTCCGTAGACTAAGGTGCAAGCAGGGAGAGTGTGAGAGATCGATCACGGGAGGACTGTCCATACGGTTCCTTGAACTACTACGCACAGCCCATCACCTTTTTAAAAAATATAAAATATAGCTTTTTTTTTTTGGGGGGGGGGGTAGCCTGAACAGCTCTGCCTTGCCGCGAGCTCACCTTTGACATTTCCTTGCCGCCGCCACCCTTGTCCCCCCTCTCGCTTGCTCTCTACCCCCTCCTTCGAACCGTGTGTATGTGGTCTGCATCTCTCTCTTTTTTTTCCCGAGTGTGAGTATTTTCAACGATCTCGTGCACGTTTTCAAGTCTCTCTACATCACATATTCCCTCCCCCCCCCCACACACACATATACATATATATATATATCTGTAAAATAGTTCCACCGCCAACTCTCGCCCTGTTGCTCTTGTACTTTCTTTTTTACTCAACTAGGCTCGATCTTCACAGCATTTTCATTTTCTTTTCTCCTTTTTTGCTCTTCTGCTGCCTCGACAGGCCTGACGGGGCGAGGTGGAGTCTTGCCCTTACAAGACTACACACCGCCACACATTCACAGACATTCACCCGAAGCGCTACCCCTCAACCGAGGAGCCGAGTTACATTTTTTTTTGGTGCTCTTTTTTTGTTGTTTCCCCCCTTTTTTTTTCTCCCCTACCCACACACACACACACACGAAAAGGGCACTGCGAGCATCCACATCAATTTTCTTCTTCATTTTCTCTCTTCGATCTCGTTCCTCGGCCCTGCGTCCGCCTCCCCCTTTTCTCACCTAAAGGACGCTGCCGCAGAGATAAAACACCATCACATATTTACAGAAATTAGGACGAGGCATCTATTTGATTGCTTGTGTCGAAGGACATCTTTCTCCACCCCACGCAAAAATTGACGCTTCCCTCTTTCCCCTCCTCCGTCTTAACCCCTTCACAGAATTTATCTTTCATCCACACACAATCCTACAAACGGCACCCCCTTTTCGTATTACTTTTCGCTTTGTGTTTGCTTTAGCGCGGTCCGCTCCACGCCCTGCGTTCCCCCCCCTCCCCCTTTTCCCTTCTCAAGCCCTCTTCCACTCTTCCTCCTCCCAGAAAAGTGGATCTCCCTCCGCTCCTCCCCCTTTTCTCGCTTTCTCTCTCCCTCCTCCCCCCCTCCCTCCTCACCAGTTGATTAGTGATTGTGGATCTTCATTGTTATTTTTTTTTGGTTTGCTTTCGAATTCCCTGCCTCCCCCTTTTTTTTTGCGTCCCCGCCGCTCCTGAATTCGTTTGTTGATCTCTGTTCTCATCAGTTGCGCCACCCTCTCATCACCACTGGACATTATCGAAAAGATTATATATTTATATATTTTTATATCACCCTCGGCTCCCTCTCTCACTGTGTGTGTGTGTGTGTGTCGTATCACACATCTTCTGTTTCATTATTATTTATTATTTTTTTATGTCGTTGGTTGTTTTACAGGGTTATTCGAGTGTGAAGCTCTCTCTTCTTCCGTAGTGACTGCCCCTTTTTCTTTTTTCTTCTTCACACTTCTTTTCTTTTTAGTTTTTACACACACACACACACATAAATATATATAGAGAGAGAAATAGGCAGGCAGGCACCTAGACACACACACAGAAAAAAAACATACGTAGACGGGCACATCTTTTTTTTTGTTGTGTCCTCCCGTTCTCCGTGTTCGATTTTACCTCTTTTTTCTCCCTCCCGTTTTCCCTTTTCCTCCCTCTTTCCTCTTCCCCGTCTTTGGCTCGCTGCTGCGTTGTGTTTATATTGTTTTTCCCTCCTCCCCCTCTTCCCTCCCCTCCCTTTGCGTCGTTCGTCTTTGTTTTTTTCTCCGGTGTGCTTCGTCTCTTTTCTTTTTGCGTAAAGTTTTTTTATCTCCCCGCCATCTCCACTGTTGTATTTTTTCCTTATTTTGAGTTTATACATGTATTTCGGTGTGTGTGTGTGTGTGTGTGTGTTGGACAAACGAACACCGCGTGATTTCATTTTTTGAGCGATTTTTTTTTATTGATTTGCTCTTCTTCCCTCGTCTTGTCCGGCACATGCGTTGGCTGATTTACACAAACAAATAAACAAACACGCACATACACACGCACACACAAAAAAAGGATTTCTGTTTCCGTCGTTGGAGTCTTTCAAAGTATTCTCTCCACGCATCGGCTCGAACATCCGGGGGAGGGGAGTCCTTTTTTTTTTCTCCCTTTTTTTTTCTTTTTCTCAGCTTCCCCCCCTCCCCACCCACTCACTCACTCCTGCACGTGTAGAAGAGTCTTCCTCCCCTTTTTTCTTTTTTTTTTTGCACTGGTGGCAACGGACCGTGCAAAATTCTTGTTTTTTCCCCTCCGTTGTTGTTTTTGGTTTTGCCTTACATTTGTTACACGCATATATATATATATATTGCTTTTTTTCTGGTTTTTTTTTGTGTTCCAATAAAACACACAGGGTGTGGCGGCCGTGGTGTTATTGTGGTGGTGGAGGGGTGGGGCTGAAAGGTTTTCACACGTGCACCTCTTTGTGCTTTGCGTGTGTGTGTGTGTGTGCCCACAAGCTTATAGTTCTCATACAAATCCGGACACACAGTCTTTTATTCTCGCACACACCACACACCACACACACACACACACACACACAGACATACAGGATCGCTGCATTTCGATTCTGTATTTTTATGTTTTTTCCAAATATATCGGGAGGTATTTTGAACGCCTCTATCTCGTTACCTTGCCTGCGTACATCGACCCCCCGACCTCGTTTTGGCTTCACATCTCTACTCTTCTTTGTATCGACGCTTTTTCGTGGAGTGCTTCTTTGTTCTTTATAAAAAGTATATTTTTGTTTGTACCCCCTTCCCTCCCCTCCCATATCACATCACAGAATTTTGTTTTTCTTCACGTTCTTCACAGAAAACAGTGTTGTCCCTCTTATTCTCTTCTATTTGTTTTTTTCACCTCCGGGAATCGCTCTGAACACACACTTTTATTTTTTTTTGTCGCCCAGTATCCTGACCTCCTTTCAGAGTTCTGTATTTCTGCTCTTCCTGTCATTTCTTCAAGCAGGAAAGGCTGTTCGCAAGTGCTGCTGTTGCGTGTTATGCTGTCGAGTCCTATTGCCCTTGTCTTTTTTTGTTTGCTGTGCTTTGTTGTCTCTTCCTCTCGATTCGTGTGCGTGTGTCGGTGTTTTTTTTTTTTGTGTATTCCCCAACTTTTGTATTTTACTTCTTTCACGCGAGAAGCTGCAAGTACAGTCGACCCACCGCGTACTCCACCGTGTACACGTTAGTGTACTGTGTAGGGGGTGGGAGATCGGGGCTTCAGGATCCATATATATATATTTTTTAAAACCAGTGGTGCTTCGAATTTTTTTTTTGCTGTTGTTTTTCACTCCACCGGTTCGCGGGGCGGGGAGTTAGGGTGGGTGGGTGGGTGGGGAGGGGAGGGGTGGGGCTTGTGCCGCTGCTGCGAGGCCCAGAACATAGCGGCCACACACACACACACACACACACACACAAAAACAACAACGAAAGAAAAACAACTCCACAAACAAGAAGTAGGCGCCGTTTCACTTCTATTCGCGCATATACACACGCACACACTGTGGTGAACAAACTACGAAAAACCACCACCGCCAACCACCACAAGGACAACAACGAAGAAAAAAACAAATAACGAATTCGTTTCACAGACCGGGGCATCAAACATCCCACAACACATATACACGAGAAGAGAGGATTGATATATACATAATACATAATACATATATTTATATACATATATACTCCCACACTCTGACATACACACACACACACACACACAGACGGAGGGACAACCCCCCCAACCTTCCTGTGGTTCTTCTTGTGTTTGCGCTGCGTTGCGATACCGTATTCCAGCGTACTAGGCGCTCACAACGCCTCACCCACTCACTTCACGCCGAAAAGGGAGAGCGTGGTTATCATCGGCATCACTGACCGACACATACAAGCCCATACACGGCGGTCACGTGCGCAGGAAAAAAAAAGAGCGCCCAATCGGGTTGCTTCCTCGTACTGCTGTTGTTTTCGAGCATCTCCCCCCCTTTTCACAGTTACATTTTTTTTTCTCTTCACTCGCCCTCATTCTCCTTTCGCTTCCCTCTTTCCAAATTTGCTTTTATTTCTCTGTTGGGTTTTCGCCTCCGTCTCCGCCTCAGCGACGTTGTCGTTCTCACAACACCACGGCCCCTCGCCTCCCCCTTTCCCCTTCCTTTCCCTCCCCTCTCCTCTCCTCTCCTCTCCTCTCCTCCCTTCAAACCCCGTATCGCTCCTTCTTTTTCCCTGTACTTGTGTGTGTGTGTGTGTGTGTGGGGGGTTCTCTCGAGTAGGCTCACGTATCACCGTGTGCCGATCTGTTCTCTGATTCTAGAGGAGAACGCGAAGTCGCGTGACGTCCGTGCGGCGGGTCTGCATTCCTCAACAACAACAGTGCTGCCACTACCACTCCCACCCCCACCGCAACTCCTTCTCCACTCAGCCTTGGGATCGTTCCCTCTTTCGTGTGCGTTTGAGACGTTGGTGGGGGCGCTGTGGTGTGACTACATCTCTGTGCATATGTTTCTCGCGGATAGTAGGCTTCCGCTTCAGTGTTTTCCTTTTGTGTAGTCCTGCCTTCGGTGTTTGCTGGTCGCTATCGTTGTTGCGTGTGTGCGTGTAGGTACATGGGGTGAGCCAGGCAGCATTCACAGTCGTCGCTCCCTTCCGTGTTCCCCACCGTTTCCGCTTCTTCGGAGCGCGTCGCTCGCTCGCACTCTCCATCGCGGTGTGTGTGTGTGTTTCCCCCTCCCTCCCTCCCTCCCTCTCTTCCCCTTCGTACCTGTACGCAAGTACACGTGTGCTTAACCACCTGGAAGGGCGTTCGCTGGCTTGGTGTGCATGCGAGTGAGTATGAGCAGTTATCACCACAACCCGTACCGGCAATCGTCTGCCTCGTGTACTCCGCAGCAAGTGGTCTGCCGTCGACTGCCAAAGGAGCAGCGCACGGCCACCCGGACCACGACACAGGAATCACTCCAACCACTGCCACCTGACCAGGAGGCCGCCATCGAGCGAATCTCGACTCAGGGCCTTTCTGAGGTTACCGCGGGTACGCTTGTTCAGTCAAACGTGCGTGTCACGCGTGTCGATACAGTGAGAGGTGTCACCTGTGCGAGTGTAAAAAAAAAGGCATCGGACTTCGTCTCTGTTCACTCATCTGCCGGGGCCGCGAGCCTTGACGGGGGCGGAATAGCAGCGCCTGCAACTTTGGTGACGACAGCAGCGGCGTCCAACCTTGCCTGTATATCCTTCCACGCACACCCCACCCCGCTATCTTCGCCGCTCGACGATGTAAGCTCGCCGTACGCATCGCTGACCTCGCCGCTCCATAGGCTTCCCCTTGAGCTGTTGCGACACAGCGCTAATGCCGGCGGCATTGATGCGCCAGTAAACAAGAGCACGCCAGGGCCGTTGCCTAGCGCCAGCACCCCCACTTGGTCATGCCAAGCACAGTCGTCGAGCTCAACTACTGCCGTGGACCGACACTCCTCCTTTGACTGCTGCGCAACGGCAGTGTACGATGACTACTCCATATCCCCACGCTTGAGTAGCAGCGGCCGCTCACCAACCAATGCGGGATTGCAGCGTTGCACAATGCCCACGGCGGTCATATCACCCGCTTCTCCCGAGGACACCGTCTTTAGGACGCTCTTCATCGACGGTCTGCCTGCGTCCATCGAGAATAAGTGGCAACTGCGGCCTTGTGTGCCGCCACACGGTCTGGTGGCGCTGCGAGTGAAGAGTTCTCGAGGCAGAAACGTGGGCTTTGCTGTGTATGACAACATCACTTCCACATGCGATGCCCTCCAGTGGTTCCAGCAGTTGCACCGAATCAAAGAAACGCTGCAGGGGTCCAGGTTCAGTGCACCACATTCTCTACCGCTAGCTGGTGGGTCAGGCGATGACGTCACTGGTCTGTCCGTCGGGCTGGAGGCTGCGCCGTTAGAGTACGAGGATTACCTCAGTGTGAGGCAATTCCCTGACCGATTTGCGTTTTTGCTGCGTTCGTGCACTCTTCTTCGAGTGGATTGGGCCCGCAGCTGGGCAGCTCCACCTACACCCGCAAACGTGGCGGCAGTTCCTCCTCCTCTTCCTGCGAGCGGCTCTGTCGCCTCCACCTCGTTGTCCCACCCTTCATCCACGGCGACTCTGGTGGTGCACGTGGGTCGAGAGCCGAACCTCGGTGGCGACGGTTACTCGCATGGCCCGCAGATGACCCGGCGAGTACCGCCACCACAGACACCTTCCCAGCATTCGCCGCCGCCGCCGCCGCCACCGCCCCTCGCGCTGTTGCCGTCTTTTCAACCCTCTAACCAGCCGCCACATCCTGGCATCACTGTCAGCTGGGCTGACACTCACGCAACACATTTGCCAGCGCATACTTCACTGGCTTCGTCAGCGCTTCACTACGCCCGGCCACCGGCGACGCGCAGCTCTCGGGGTTTCTCGGCACCCTCGACATTCACGCAAACGTCGAAGCCGTGTCACAGCTCCTGCGCGGGCGCCGCCACAGCCGCCTGCCATGAACACCACCAGCTCACATGTCAGCAGCTTTCTCTGTCCACTTACGCGAGTTCACACTTGATGGAGGGCGACGATGTGCGTGAGCGAGTCGATGGGTGGCGCAGCCTTCGATCTGAGTCTCCAGCGTCGTTCTGCCGTCAAGACGAGCGGCATCTGCCTCTACACTCCCTCTCTAGCCATCGCTGCCAACCTGCTCGCGAGCCTCCTCTCCCTTCCCGAACACTCTTTGTGCGCCTTATTCACAACTTCGACGCCCCTGAGTTCCTCCAGCAAGACCAGTTGGAGAGCAGAACGGGTAGCGCAACGACGATGCACCTCAACTTTTCATTGGCGAGAAGGGGGCCGCCGTCGATTATCTCTGAGATAACGCCGGGGTTAGCGGGCATCACGGCTGCTGCGTGCGCTGAGGTGGCGCCACCGCGAGCACCGTCGCGGTTTTCGCAGCCGACCGCCCTCTCTTTTAACACGCCATTGCCGAACGCGGCGATGCTCGTGGTGAGTGCCGCGGATAATTCTTCTCCGGTCTCTGCTCTGCCGTACCACCACCGCCACCGTACGTGCTACCAGTCCCCGTCATGTGCAAGCTTGATGGCGACCCCACAGCCGCGCCATCCGCTGGAGAGCCGATCACCTGAGGAGTCGTCGTCTCTCCAAACCCCACCCTCATTGCAGCGGACGATCCCACGTGATGAACTCTGCTGCAGCAGCAGCGGCGGCAGTGGCGCTGGCGGCGCGTTGCGGTCAACGCTCAGCACAAGGGATCATGAGTTCTTTCGTATAGCACAGAGCGTGTTGTGCTCGGACTTCTTCTCTGAGAAGTTTGCTGGCTTCCTTCGGTATCGCGAGTTTTTGCGTCCACCGTTTTACGGCGGCTGCTTCGTTCTCTTTGAGCGCGGTGAGGACATGCAGCGCTGCCTTCAGTGGATGCGCAAGGATGAGCGGCTCATGAGGCTGTTTGCAGTCGCGCCTGCCCGCAGCGACAGCTTCGGGCCATGAGCCAAGAGAAGAAAAAAACATATTCCTCACTATCCCCCCTGCTTCATGTCTATGAGGGGGGTTGCAGTGTATTTGGAGCTGCCTCAGTGGTGGCGGGTGTGGTGATGAATCGCGTGCTTCGTATTTTTGTGTTCTCCACGATTTTAGTTTTTGATGTGAGTGAAATGGCGTACATGGCGTCTGTGTGTGTGTGTTTGGGGGGGGGCAGGAGGGAGGGAGGGAGGGCGGGGCATACGAAGGCTTGAATCAGGCACGACTGACTGTGCACGTCTCTTTTTCTGTGGAGTTGTTCCCTTCGAGGGAATTGAAGGCGGGAGGGGGGGGTGGTGGGTGGGTGGGTGGGGGCTGAGGTCAAGCGCATGTTTCTCTGTCTCTCAAAGTGCTTTTCATTCCCCTTTCCTGTATTACTTTTTTTTTCTACTCCCGTTTTGTCGGGCGTGGACGTGGACGTGTGTGTGTGTGTGTGCACCTTTGTCTATTTATCACCCCTCAAGACTGGAGTCTTGTCTTCCTCGCCTGTTCGACTGTACTTGTCATGTTTTACAGATGCGGGTATCTCTGCATTGACGGAGGGGGGTATCCCGTAGCTTTTGCCTACCATGATAGCCCCCATATTTTAATTTTTATTGTTCATGTTTCCGTCTTGTAGTTCCCCCCTCACCCCCCTCACCCCCCTCACCCCCCTCCTCCTCCTCCTCCTCCTCTTGTGCCTCTCTAACTTTATATTCTGTACTCTCTTGTTTGTCTATCCTCTCTTTCTCTCTTTCTGCGCGTATGCGTGTGTGCGTGTGTGCGCGTGTTTGTTTGTTTGCTCGAGGTATGTCGTTTGTCGTAGTCTCTTCCTCTTCCTCTTCCTCCTCCTCCTCCCCCCCCCTCCCTGTTATATCCATCCATTTCTATATATATATATATATACACATTGTGTGTGTGTGTGTGTGTGTGTGAGGGTCACACTTTTGTATGTTGAGACACCCATCTTCCATTTATTACCTCTCCGTCACGTAATTCCATTGTGTGCTTCACTAAAAAAAAATCACGCTATTTTTTCTCTTTCGTTTTTTTTTTCTTTGGACTTTGCCGTAAAAAAAAACAACACAAACCAAAAAACACCAACCGCCTCTGCAGCACACTGTGTCTAAGCGCTCAACAACCAAACTACATTTTATGTGGCTCAGGCCTCCGCCTTTTTATGCGCACACGCTCTACGCTATGAGTGTGTGTGTGCAGAGGGGGAGGGGGGAGGGGGGAGGCACAGAGTTTAGAGGAAAAAAGCGAAGTAAGAACACACGCCGTGGAAAAAAAAAACGATCACCTAAAAGTGTGGTGGAGTGTGGAGTTTGGGAGGGATAAAGAATAGAGGTTTGGTTAATGGACGCGCATGCCCAACGGTTGATGTCTTGTCTCCGTCTTATCGAAGGCAGCTGCACGTGTTGCTCTGCGCACCTCTGCTATTCAGCCTTTTCCTGTTTTCCATTTTTCGACCGCGATAGCGGAGAGAGATGACGCCGCCTACCTCGTCACCCCCCCCACACCCCCACCCCACATCTCTCTCGCACCCTTCCGTTCCTCCCGTTTTCGACCACGCTGGACCTCCGTAGATTTTCGTGTCTTTTCTGTTATTCACCTGTTTTTTTTGTTTTTATTGCGTGGAGGCGAGTCATATTTTTTCCTTGGGTCTTCGCATTTTTTTTTCCTATTCCTGGGTCCGTTTTTTTTTGCTTCGATTACTTTTTCTAATTGTTGCCCCCTCCCTCCCTCCCTCCCTCCCTCCTGCTCTCCCCTTCAAATCTGTCTATCCAATATACGATTTCTGTATCTCATCCTGACAAGAACCAAAAGAAGAACAATTTTTTTTTTCAAAAAACAACGGGAAAACGTACGTTCACATATTCGCAAGTTTCTGCATTCTGTTTATCCATTTGTGCATCCGGATGGCAACAAGGGAGAAAAGGGAGGAGGAAGAATGAACAGAAAAAAAAAGATTGAAGGCATAACCTTTTTTTTTCCTCCTCCCCCTCCTCCTCGGTGCGTTGCTTCTGCCGTATGAGTAGAGCCATGCGTGTTTGTGTGTTTGAGTGTGCACCCGCTTTTTTTTTTTCGTGCCCTGGGTTTCCTTCCGTATTATTGTTAGTGTCTTCTCCCTCTTCCCTTCCCCCCTCCCATTATATATTTTTTCCTTCCGTTAAATGGCTCAGCGCGCATAACAGGTCAAACATATATATATATATTTGTTGGTGGGGTGGGGACTATGAGAAGGGAAGGGTGATGTGTGTGTGTGGAGGGGAGGCGCACGACAACCTCACCTTTAACCCCCCCCTCTCCCTCCCTCCCTCCTCCCCTCAAACACACGTTGACACGCGAAGGGGCTGATAAACAACGAAGAGGGGGGAGGGAGGGGAGAAAGGCAGCGCATTGGTGCGGTAGTGAAAAGCACTGGTGCGCTTTACAGGGGGCAGCGTGTCGTCCTCTTCCCTCTCCACCTTCGCCCTTTTTTAATTCCTTTTTTTTTTTGCCGGAGCGACTTTCTCAATGGACAATGCAATACGCTCAGGCTATTCCCCCTCTTTCCTTCCGCGTGTGTTGGTGTGTTTGCGGTGCTGAACAACAACAAAACATAAAAAAACATGAAAAATACACGTGGAATAGAGACACCGATGGAGGCCACACGCCCCCCCTCTCTCTCTCCTCTCTCCTCTCTCCTCCCTCTCCCCTCTCTCCGAACATCAACAACAAAGAGGACTGGTGGGCCGGTGGTGGTCGTAGAACACAGGGGGAGGAGCGTACTGAGTTTATCCACCTGAAGGAGAACAAAGAGAAAACAACCAAGAGATGTGGGTCAACCCGACACAGAGGGGGGGGGGCTAGAGAGAGGGGGATGAGGGGGGACGTCCAAATGCGCGTCAATAACCGAGGAGGGGTGGTGTGAAGAGGACTATGCGGGTCCCAGGATTGGGGTTTACTCTGTGAGACGCGTGCGTCTGTGTGCGTGCGTCTGACAGTATACTGGCGTGGCTTACCAAATACTGAGTTATCACCTGCCCCACCAACTCTGCTTTTTGTTTGCTGCTCTTCCGCACTTACAGCTCGAGGCCTTCAGCGTCTTTCTGCCTAGGCGCTCGTTTCTTCCTGGAATGTCCCTCCCCCCCCCCCCTCGCCGTCCCACGCTTTGCACTCCCACTTTTTTCCTTTTCTTCCCCTACTCGCCCTCTTTCTGTCTGTCTGTCTGTCTGTGTGTGTGTGTCACCCCGAATTTTTTTTCAACGTCACACCACCGCGTTGCTTTATTCCATTCATCCCCGCGCTGGTGACGTTACAGTCACCGTATTTCCTTGTTTTGTTTCTTCGGTCATTTTCAATTACACGTACGCACACACATACACCCACCTCTCTTGTCGTTTGGTGGTGCTTGGGAGTCTCCGCACACAACACAAACATACGCACTTCACTGAGAGAGAGCGAAAAAAAAAGGGCAACCGCCACTGACGGGCTTAACACCTTCACCTTTGCGGGCACACCCTCTCACAAAGTCGCCCCCTTTTTTTTGATATTTTCTCCCTCTCCCTCCTCCTCCCCCCCCCTGGCGGTCTCTCATCTTCAGTCATCATGTCGAAGCAAGCGAATTGGTTGATGGCGCTGAAGCCGCTGCTGTCTGTGCTGCCAGAGGTCCAGAAGCCCAGCCGGTTGCCTCGCATCAAAGAGCGCATCTTGTGGACCGCCGCCGCGCTCTTTGTCTTTCTTATTTGCTGCCAAGTCCCAGTCTACGGTGCCCGCCCTGGGCATGCCAGCGATCCCTTCTACTGGGTGCGCATCGTCCTGGCTAGTAACAAAGGTACGCTGATGGAGCTGGGTATCTCCCCCATCGTCACCGCTTCGCTCATCCTGGAGCTGTTAGCCGGCGTTGGCGTTCTCAACTACGACTCAAACGACCGTGAGGAGCGGGCGGTCTTCGAGGGATTCCAGAAAATGATGGCTATGGTGATCACGCTGGTGGAGGCGGTGGCGTACGTGTCTTCAGGCATGTATGGCGATCCGTCCCTCATCGGTGCCTTCATGTGCGGCATCATTGTTTTCCAGCTTATGGCAGCGACAATGATCTGCATTCTTCTGGATGAGCTCATGCAGAAGGGCTGGGGCATCGGCAGTGGCACCTCTCTTTTCATTGCAACGAACGTGTGCGACACGATCATCTGGAAGTCTTTCTCTCCCTCCACTATCAACAGTGGTCGCGGTGCCGAGTTCGAAGGTGCCATCATCGCCTTTTTCCACCTACTCGTCTCACGCACCGACAAGGTGCGTGCGCTGCGTGAGGCTTTTTATCGTCCGCAGTTGCCGAACCTGACCAACATATTTGCAACCGCGGTGGTCTTTGTGGTTGTTGTCTTTTTCCAGGGTTTTCGCGTGCCGCTCATGACGAAGAGCAAGTTCAATGGGAACGACCGCCAGCCATACTTGATTAAGCTCTTCTATACAAGTAACATGCCAATTATTCTGCAGACGAGCGTCGTGTCGAACATCAGCTTCTTTTCTCAAATCCTGTCGCGCCGCTTCGGAAACCGCAACTTCTTGATCAATCTGCTCGGTCGCTGGGAGCAGCGCGGCTACAACGGTGCCGGTGGTGGACAGCTTTTTGCTGTCGGCGGCCTTGCCTACTACCTCGTACCCCCAGCGACCTTCTACGACTTGATGGCCGATCCCATCCACGCCGTCTTTTACGTGGTGTTTGTTCTCACCTCCTGCGCCATTTTTTCTCGCCTCTGGATCACCATTTCCCACACCGCGCCCCGTGACGTGGCGAAGCAGCTGGCTTCACAGGGCCGTTGGCTCGTGCAGGCCCGTGAGAGTGAGGATGACATGACGCGGCTTTTGGAGAAGTACATCCCTGTCGCGGCCAGCTTTGGAGGTCTCTGCGTTGGCGCGTTGACGATCTTTGCAGATTTTCTTGGAGCCATTGGCAGCGGCACTGGCATTTTACTCTCCGTCACGATGATCAACCAGTACAACGAGATTCTTCAGCAGGAGGGCCAGGACCTCGGGTACGGCATCCTGAAGCAGAAGATCGCGTAGTCGTCGAACACAGCGTGGAGAGCAAGCGGGAAGGGGGGGGGTGAGGGGTGAGGAAGAACACATGATATCGAAAGAAATCGTACTTGTGTTCTGTACGGGGGTGACCGGGAGGGGGGGGGGGCAATGTGCGTTTGTGCTAGATCGCGTGTTTGCCTTTTTTTTCGTTACCCCTTTGGGCTTTGTTTTATCTGCCTTGAGTCGATTCGAACAACTTTTCTTCACCCTTTTTTTTTTCCTCTTCCCATCTCGCCGTCACGCGTGAGTTTGTTTGCGGAAAGGGCGTAAGGGGGAGGAGAGGGGGAGGGGGAGGGATGATCTGTGAAGAGATTGAGCAGGGAAAGGGAGAGAGAGAGGGGGGAGGGGGGAGGAGGCGCATCGAAGAGGGAAGAGAAGTACCGCTGTGACGGGATAACACGCGACGCACTCTCTCAATTCTTTTTTCGGTGGGGTTCAGCCTCGAAAAATTTTTGTGAAGGCGCGCGCACGCATTCCTGGGCTTTTTTTTATCGAATGCGTGCTGCCATGGTGTGGCCAGCTCTCTTCCTCATCCACCGCCCCGCGGAGGGAAAGGGGGGGGGAGGGAGATAGTTTTATTCTTGTCGCTGCCTGTCCTCCTTTTCTGTTGCGCCTCTTCCCTCCCCTACCTCTCTCGGTACACTTTGGTCATGCGCGGCATGTGTCATTTTTGTCACACGGAGATAACGTAAAGAGTCGCACTCGAGCGTCACGCGTGCCATCGAGCTTTCGAATCAGTTATTCCACGCCACATATGCCTCATGAGTTGACTCATCTCACCCCGAAAATCTGAATGGAGATATCGGTGCAGCCGCAACCTGTTTCCCTGTTTTTTTTTGTTGTTGCATCGTCCTCGATTTCTTCTGCTTCTCTCTTTGGGCAGTTCTTTTAGACTCTAATCTTTGAAGAGGAGAGATTTGCTGTCCTTTGATACAGAGGCAGCGGCGCAGGTCAAACGGTAGGTGGTGAAGGGTGGGGTGGGGAGGGGTGGGGAGGGAGGCGGCAATGGTGGCGGGTGACAGACTGATCGCCACGTTGCCCCTGCTGGTTTAATCTCCCTCCCCCTCCCCCATCGGTGCCTTTTTTTCTTTGTCCCCCTTTGTCTGTGTGTGTTCGCCCATTCATCTCTCTGTGTTCCCCACTCCTCTGTGTGCGTGTGGGGGACGTAGTGAAGATCTCTTCCATTTTTTTTTATTGCTACCCCCCCCTCTTCTTCCCCTCTCCCGTTTCTTTGGATCGTAATGATATATAAAAAGAAAAAAAAGATGGCGTTGAATTGTTTTGTGCACTTCTGGGAGTTTTTATGTTCGTTGTGTGTTGTGTGTGCTGTGTGTGTGTCCTTTTTTTTTTGTAACGGTGTATATGGTTTTGTTAGGGCTGGGGCTCCTCTTTTTCTTTCTTAGTGTGCGGTGGTGGGGGAGGTGGTGGTGGTGGTGGTGGTGGTGGGGGGGGGTGGAGTGCGGGTGAGTCTGTGGCGACTTTTGTCATGTGTTTTTTTCTCGTCCGACTCCTTTATAAGGGAAAAGAAGAAAAAAACGGGAGAAAAGGTGAAGCGGGGGGAGTTTAGTGTGATGCCATCACTCTCTTGCGGCTCGCGTTCTTCACTGAAGCAACTGCCTCCCCCCCTACCTCCCCCCCTACCTCCCCCACGGAGAGAGGGAGGGAGGGGAGGCAGTTCTGGCCTCGTGCACTCCGTTGACCCCCTCGATGCAGCATTGCACGTCAGTATATCCCACCTACTGATCGACCAACTAGGAAAGGGCCATGGGTGTAGTGGTGGTGATAGTGATGGAGAGAGAGCGAGGGAATAGGTGAACGGGGAAGGCGAGAGAGTTGAGGCCAGCGATGAGGTGACGTTAGACTATCTGTTGGTTTTGAGCCCACACACCTCCCTGCCCCCAAACACATACACACAAAAAGAAAAAAACAACAACAACAAGTAAAGCGAATCCACCAAGAGGCGGAGTGGAGTGAACGTACTCAAGCGTCTGTCCCTCCTCTGTAATCGCTTGAACACTTTTTTTGCGGATGTCGCCGAGGGCATCGCCGTGACTCAAGAGGGGTGGGCGGAGTAGGGGAAACAGCAGGGAGACGTCCACATACGTGTTGTTTCTTTCTCCGCACGAGTACCCCCCTGGGCTGTAAGAAACGGATTCGACTGTGTGTGTGTGTGTGTGTACAAGAGAGTGGAGGAAGGAAGAGGAAGGAAGGGGGGGGGAGGGAGGAGGCACTCCGCGGATCGGTGCACCGAATCTCCTTTCTTCTCCAAGTACTACTCCTACCTCAGTCTCACTTCAAGTGGGTTCGAAATGCGACTCTGCCTGCTCCTACACACCTCCTATGGGCCTCTTCCAGTCCTACGTTTGCATCAAAAAGCATGTCACTGCCCTCCACCATCATGTGCTTCCCCTCTCCCCCTCCCCCTTGTTGATATACATAATTTAAAAATCTTTTACATCTTCCTTTCCATTTTCCCCCTCCGCCAGCCACACGGGAATCGACGCACGTCTTCATCTATACACACACACACACATATACACACACACACATATATATATATACACATACACACACACACACACACATGTATATATTACAAATTAAATGTCGCGGAGAATATCGAACACGCATTCGCTATTCAACAAAAGAGAAATCCACTGAAATGCAGGCTAGGTTAAAGCAAGGAGAGTCTGATAGACGTGAGGCTCATTAGGGGGCCCCCCGTATGGAAGAACACACGCAAGGCGACCAGAGACAGGTTCTCATCCACACGGGGGGATCATCGTGGCTGGTAAGAGAGGCGAGATTTGTGGGGTCCCCCTCACCCGCCCCCCTCCGCCGAACTCGTGTGCGCGCTCACACACGTAAAAAAAAAACAACTGGTCTTAGACAATCTCTCCGTGCCTGACTCTTCAACTTGGTGGTTTGTTCTTGATATGTATAACGACACTTCTCTTTTCCTCCCTCCCTCCCTCCTTTCCTCCCTCTCCACCACCTCATTAATTCGCATATCGCCAGTCTTCTGAGTGCACAAAGTAGGGGGCCAGACCAGGGTCTACTGTATACGCCGACGCAAGGTCACACGCACCGCGCCAAACCATCTACACGAGACCTCCTTCTCCTGTCTCCCCTACTCCTCATTCACAGAAACGCATAACCGACGTACGCACTCAGAGCCCCCCCGATCAGACGCCCTTGACCGGTTTTATATTCCCACTGGCCCTGCGAGGCAGACATATAGCCCACGAGAGAGCAAAGGCAGAAACGGCTTGTTCGCGAGGCTCCCACAACGGGAGACCTTCAGCGGTGGCCCCCCCCCCCTCTTCCCTCCTTTCCACTTTTTCGGCTTCCGTTTTTCTCCCATCACCTCTCTTTCTTTTTACTGTTGACGCAGACCTTTTGATTCCATTTCTGGAGCGTTGCTTCACGTTCTGCTGAGGTGAGGTTGGTCGTGGCACTTGTTGAGTCTGCGCTCCCCCCCTCCCGTCTGTATCTCCGTTGGATCTCTCCCCCCTTCCTCCCCGCACTCGTCCTGTTATTTTCCTCTTCCTCTCTCCCTTCCTCCCCCCTTCCTCCCCGGCTTTGTACAGGCGTGAGGGTTGTGACTTGTGCTTTTCCCCCGCCTTGCCCCCCCCCCTCTCCTCCCTCCCCTCCCCTCCCCCTCTCGCTCTCTGCTGTTTTTGCATTCACATATTTTCTCGTTGCTGTATTTGTGTGGATTGCGCTTGCATCTCCGCGCTCACCCACCCCTCCTTGTCCCCCCCGCTAGACCATCCTGTTAGTCTCTTTGTTATCCCCCTCACTCACGACCCCCGGCTCCGCGCAACAATGAGTGCTCCAGCCGGTCAACTTACATCGTCACTGGTCCCTGAGCACTCGTCGACTTTGGCTAACGTGTCACCCGAGATAAACACCACGTTTCCTGAGCGTGATGCCGCGGGGATCCAGGCATCCAGTAGCGACGAATGCTATGATCACCACAGTAGGTCCGCGGACGCTCCGGCTGCCTCGTCGCACAAGCACAGGCACAAGCACAGACACAAGCGCAGGCGGAGGTCGAAGCACGCCCGGGAACCAATGCCGGCTATCACAGCCAGAGAGGGTTCCCCGCAAAGGACGAGCATTACTTTGCAAGTACTGGGAATGACGGACCACAATGGCAAGGCAGAGCGTGTATGCCTAGACAACGCGGTGGGTTCGCCGAGTCCGTCTGTTCGTCCGTCCGTCGGCAGCAACGAGCCACGCGATCTAAACCTGATGCCTTCTTCCCTGCTTCCAATGGATCCAATAGTGGACACCCCCAGTGTCGCTGCTGGGACGGTGGCGTACGCTTTGACGTCTAGACAGCCACTATCACATGTGTTCTACGGTGCTGGTACACCGACGCGGGGGGGTGCACAGCCAGGGAGCGCCCGAGCGGCAGGCACCCAAGTCCAGACCATTGGCTCTGTGTTTGCTTCGAGCCCTGCAAAGCGAGTTCCTACTCCCTGCAAGGCCGTCAGGGGCTCCCAGCTACAGCTAAACAATCCGGAGTCGCGATGCAGGTCGTCGTCTCAGCATATCGATATCTTTAGTCCTGCATCTGCGCGGGAGGCGGAGGTCGATGTAGTGACACAGCCGTGGCGACACAGAGGCGGCAACGAGCTCACCCGTGATGTTGTTGTCGCACCTGTGGGTGTGGGCTTCGGTGAGGGCAGCTTGTCGCGTCTGCAGTGCCCCGGTCTGAGCCACGTGGATGGCGGCGGGGCCACCCATGAGGAAATGGACGTGGTGTCGAAGCACCATTACAGTGACGAGGGAAGCGGCGCTGGCGACGGGGGTTCTCAGGGGGCGCGTGGACGCCCGCTACACAGCGGCAGCGACAGCGGTGGTGGCGGTGACAGTGACGATCGCGGCGGCACCGATGACGAGTGGGAAAGCGATGATTGGGTCAACGAGGATGACAACAACCCTCGTTCAGCGGGGCCGTGCTGCTCGTGGTGCGTAGACGTCACGGACCCGAACAGCTGGCGGTTCACTCAACCACGCCGCCACGCCTTCGAGCGTCCGCTCCACTCGATGCAGTTGATCGCGTTTGTTTTTCAGTTGGTGCTGATGGGCCTCTTTTGGTCCAGCGTCTTCGCCGGGTATGTCCTGCTCTACACCCAGGACCACGTGGACTGCCTGGGTGAGCTGCTCACCTTCGCCATCCTCATGTGTGTCGGGATGGTATGGCTCTACACGTCTCTCATCCTCATCTCCTTCAAGGACTGCACAGACCACGGCAACGTGGGTGAGCTCTGTATATTTTGCCGCCGCCGCACGCACACCGACTCAAAACACTGCAAAGCGTGCAACAAGTGCGTGGAGGGGTTCGATCACCACTGCAAGTGGTTGAACATGTGCGTTGGCAGAAAGAACTACCGACTCTTTTTTTCCTTCCTCTCCGCTGCTGTGTGCTTGACACTGGAGGGATTGATCGCTGGGGTTACTCACCTGGCGCGTTGGTGGCATGTGCTGGCAGAGAACCACAACGCATACTTTCGTGCAGGCCCTATTCTGATGTGCGTGTTGCTTCTCGCAGGTATATTCCCGATGGCTCACTTACTGTTTTTTCACACGTACCTTTGTTTTGTTGGAAAGACGACGTATCAACATATTCTCGACAGGCGCCAGTGTGCTGAGGAGTCCGTTACTCATTAATGCAGAGTGGTGGTGAGTTGTGAGTTGTGGCAACCCCCCCCTCCCCTCCCCCCTGGTATCGTGAGAGGCGAGGGATTTGCCCTGTTGGTCTTGACCAGGTTGCCGACAAGGCTGCGTCTATCACCACCACCACTCTCTCTCCCCCTCCCTCAAAAAAGGAAAAAAGGGGAGAAACTATAGAAACGATATGTTCACACACACGCACACACACACACACACACACACACACACCTCCCCCCCCTTTAGTCGCTGTCTTCGCGTTACGTCTGTTTGCGTGTGTGTCTTCATGTGTACACGTGTTCTTTCCCTTTCTATACATCTGAGCGATATTGACGCACTCTTATGCGTGTCTTATATCTGTTGGGCTTTACTCTTTCTTCATCGCCTTTACATCTCTCTATATGTCCTTGCGGCTCTTTTTCTTAATCCTCTTCTTGTGCTACTTAAAAGGCGTTGAAGTAGTCCCCCCTCCCCTGAACAAGGATGTAGGCGATGCTCTCCAAAAAAAAAGACGTCACGCTCGCTAAAGAATGCTGGAAGAGTTGTGTGTCCCTCTTTTCTCATCGCCTCCCCCTCCCACATTTTTTTTTTCTTGTGTGTGCTTGTGTGTTACCCCGTTTCTTTCTCTCTCTCTTTCTGAGTGGCCTCGGTTCCTTTGAGAGTTGTGTATGATGTTGCGATGTGCGCCCCCCCCTCCCCTCCCCTCCCCCCCGCCCCGCCCCTCATCTCGACATCTTCTGGAGTGACGCGAATCAAGGACACCGTTCCATCTTTGCTTCCCTCTCCAGATGGGTGGAGATGGGCTTTAGTGTTCAGGGAAAGGTGAGAAATAAGGCGGGGCGGGGGGGGGTGACGTAGGAGGCTGCGTGGTGGTGGTGGGGGATGGGGGATGTGGGGAGTGTTGGTGGAGGAGGCTGCGTATCCCCTGTGACGTTTTATTCTGCTCGTTTGAGTTGTTTATCTTTGCATGGTAGACCGCTGTGCGCTGATCCGTGGCGATGGGCTCTGCCAGAAAGGGTTTACTGCACACGGTCTTTCACCGCCGATCTCTACTGCTCTATGCTTATACACCCCCGCCTTCTCCTTCCCTCCTTCAAAATGTCTCATTGTTCATCGTTGTGGTTCTGACTGTTGTGATGGATGCAGAAAAAAAAAGCGTGGGCCGGACTTTATATACACACATATATAAATATATATGCACGTGTATAATGCTCGTTGAGAGGTGCCGGTCAGACTCCAAGGTGTCTTGTGTCTTTCTTTCGTGGCACCTGCGCGGTCTCTCCGAGAGTCTTCTGGTGGAGGTAGGCGCTGAGATTCAATGATGAAGTAGCTCACGCAGAATCCACGCGTCTTGAGCGCCTATACGCACAGACGTCCACGCGCAGGCCTATACCTAAAACAATCGTGCACACACACACACACACAAAAAAGAAGCTGTTAGATGCACGCTCTAGTGGAAAGGTGTATATCACCCCATCTCCCCTATTTACCTGCCACTGTGTGTATGTGCGTGTGTGTGGAGGGGGGGGCGGGGACAATGGGAGAAGAGTCTCCATGCGTGACACGAACAACTCCCACGTATTGCCGAACAAGGGATGGCTAGAAGTTGGAAAAATATAAAAACCCATCGACAGAATTAAGGGTGCGTGTGTTGTGTGTGTGTGTGTGTCTCCAGGGCTTGTGCACATGCACGTCGCCATCACCCCAGGGTGATCAAAAAGAAAAAAAAAACAGCTTGGAGAAGGCCTTCCTTCACACTTCACGATACACGCGACTATACGAGTGTATATCCCAGAGAGAGGGGGCGGGGCGGGAAGAAAAAACTCCACCAAGTGTGAGCTACTCATTTTCACATTTGGTGTGTTGGTCATGGAACCGATGAGGCGAATATCTCCCTAGCGCCACGTGAGTACCCTTGTGTAGGTGTGTGTGCGTGTCTTTGATGTCACTGATGATGAGCGGTCCTTTTTTTGTAGCTCTCCCCCTTCCCCCCTTCACCCGCGCGGTATCTACCGAGAGCTCTCTCTCTCTCTCCACCGAGACCACTTCCTTTTTTCCTCCATTCTCACTTCATGCTGTGTGTGCTGTTCATCATACGCACAATAAGGCTACGCGGTCACCGCCGCGGCACAGATATATTCGCCCTCACGGGGTTGTGCTCAACGATAATTGCTGGGCCCATTCCAGTGGTACGTCGTCCCTCCCCCGCACACACACACACACACACACACACACACACACACACACACACGACACACGACACACGCACGGATGCATACGGCTGGGAATCAAGTACATGGTTCCCAGGCGGAGGTGACGGACGCGGTTGGTGTGCCAGTCACGCACCCAGTGCCTCAACTCTCAGCGGATGCGGCTGAAGGTCAGTTACGGAGACCTCACATGAGCCAGCGCCGCCTGAGCAGCTGTAGCGATACGCCTTTTGGGACGTTCTTCAAACACGCGCCGGCGCCGGCACTGCCCTCTGTGGAACTCGATGTCGCTCCACAGGTCTCGCCAACAGCGACCAGTTTTAGCTCTGCTTCTGCCCCTAAAGGGGGGGTAGTGGTGGTGGTGGTGGTGGAGGAGGAAGGGGAGACAGATACACTCGTGTTTACAGAGGCGGGGCAGCAGCGGTGCACGCACTCTGGACATGGCGACGCGGGCGAGGAGGTGTTGATCTCCATTAGCCCTGGTGTTGTGAAAACCGGGCGCGATGTGGGGCGGAACATTTGTGTAGAGCATAAACGAGAGGGTGGCGAGACCGCTGGCGACTGTGAGCAGAACCCTTCAGACTTGGCGCCGAGCGACACGCGTGGTACACACCCTGCCACCAACGTGTTGGCATGGCCCTCAACGAGTGACGATTCACACAAAAATGTGGCAAAGGGAATCGGCGACGGTGGTGGGGGTGGTGGTGGCGGCGATAACCCCTTCGAGTCTCGCGCAGAGCAGCCACTAACATCATGTTGTGTGGACACGCGTCGTTATCCCGATGGCTGGCGACTAACGCGGCCGCGACGCCACGCCTTTGAGCGTCCCCTGCATTCCTACCAGATCGCTGGACAAGCGTATATTCAAGTGATTGTTCTACTGTTTTGGTCGAGTGTCTTTATAGCCTACTTTTCGATCTACACCCAGGACCACGTGGACTGCTTCGTTGAGCTTGTGGTCTTCCCGACGCTAGTCGGTGTGGGGCTTGTGTGGGTATATATATTTTTCTTCCTAGTGTCCTTCAAGGACTGCACAGACCACGGCAACGTGGGTGATCTCTGTATATTTTGCCGCCGCCGCACGCACACCGACTCAAAACACTGCAAAGCGTGCAACAAGTGCGTGGAGGGGTTCGATCACCACTGCAAGTGGTTGAACATGTGCATCGGGAAGGATAACTATGCGTTGTTTTTCTGCTTTGTGGCCGCTTGCGTCTACAGCCTCTTTGCCGTACTTGCCAGTGCGATTTGCCTGTTAGCGCGTTGGTGGCATGTGCTGGCGGTGCACCACAACGTGTTCTTCCGCGTAGGTCCGATTGTGCTCTGCGTGGTGGTCCTGATCGGCCTCGGGCCTGTGTTGCACTTGTTCGGATATCATATCTATTTGTTATTCATTCTGCGGAAAACAACGTACCAACGCATCGTGGGCATGCGCGAGGGGAGCCACCAAATTTTGGTGGAGATGGTAACGAATTCACAGCAGAGGAGGAGGAGGAGAAGCTGTATATGCTGATGCTGCCGCTCACGTCTCAGGCGATGGGTGCCATGACTCTTCTCAGAGTTGCCCCCATTCATGTGCTAAGAATCCCTGCCATCGCGCGATGGGCTGACGTCTGTTCGCGCATGTGCGTGCGTGCGTGCGCGTGTTTGAGGGGCGGAGCGCCCCCCTTTTTTTCCCCTCCACATCACGCGTTCTCTTTTAATGCTCTAGTTGTGTATATTACATAAACTATTACATATTCATATATCATATTTATATTCGTTGTTGATTCACGTGTGAATATATACATACTGTGATCCTTTCCGTCCTCTTTTTTTCTTTTTTTTTTCACCGTCTCTCCTTTGCGTTGTTGTTGTTGCTGAATGACGGTGATTCCGTTTTTCATGTTCTGTTCTTACATATGGATCGCTTCCCACGCCATCCTTTCCCCCCCCGCCCTTCTCTCCACCTCCCGCCGCACTGCCCCCGCTTCTTTCCTACTCCCTTCCTGCTCATCTATATATATATATATATATATGTGTACAGTGTATGTTGTTTAGTTTGATGCGCTGAGATGTGTACACACACACACATGTATAAATATATACATATATATAATCTATATATTCGTGTGTATGTGTGTCGCTCGTTGCCGTTTACAGCACTGCCGCTTTGGGTATATTTCGACTCGTTTATTTTTCTCTGTCTTTCTATCTGCGCATCGGGATGTATAGATGTATGTACATGTATATCTGTACATCCCAGTGTCCTCGCATATATTTGTGGTTTTGTGTGTGTGAACTGGCCTCTTCTTGCCACCTCACGATTCTCTGCGATCTTCTTTCTTGCATGCTGAATGCCGGGGTCATTTACAGCGCTTCCCTTGATCTTCCTCGTCTTGGTTCTCCTCAACTACCGCCCTCCTTTTACTTAGCCCCCCCCCCCCCCCTACCCCAACGTCACACACACACACACAGTTTTGCCCCTGCCTTTTCCCTGCATTACCCGAACCCCCCTTCCCCTCCCCCACCACCTCCCCCCCCTCTCTCGCTTCTCTCTGTTACAGGCGCACACGCAGGTGGGCACGTCTGTACGCATGGTTCACGTGCTCCTCTGTCAGTCGTGGGATGGTGTTGTTCACTTCTCTCCATTCTTCGCCCCCTCCCTCCTCCACCCTCCGAAGCACATTGAAAAAAAATTATTTATATATATATGCTTTTTTTTTCCAGGGAGGATGCTTGCGATAGACCATCTCTGATGATGGTGGGGTGGGGTGAGGAGGGGGGGGGAACGTCGCCTTGGTGCTCGTCTCACGCACCAGCACCCATTTTTTTTTTGGGAGGGGGAGGCCCAGGCCTTCCCCTTCCCCACCCCTCTGTCTCATTTTTTCCCCTAGTCGTTGCCGCACCCACTTTTAGTGGCAACAATATATGGGGCGTAGACTCCGCGTATGTGCAACTGCAAAAACAAATAATAATCGAACGATTTTTTTTGTGCCTGCCTATCGGCGTCCTGATAGTGCACATGGGGAGGGAAAGGGGAAGGGGGGGCCCGTTGAAGGCGGTAGCTACAGCGAACACGTTCGTGCTATCCATAGAACAGGCGAAGTGTCCGCGTGGCTTGACTTTGTAATATCCTGGCCCTGAGCACCCCACTAGTTGGAAAGCCTGAGTTTTCTCAGAGAGATGCTGCACGCGGTGGTCCGGTGCAGCGCAAAGGAGGGACAGGGAGGGGGTCTCTGGGGGGGGGGGCGGGGGTTCATCTAGGTGGCGGGTTGGGGGCGGGTGGTGGCGTTTCTTTGATGTCATGCCGACTTTTTTTTTGGGGGGGGGTTGAGTGTGCAGATTTGTTGTTGGGCGTGTCACGTTCGCTGCTTCTGCTCCGTGATACTACACGCGATGGGTTCTAGTGTGTGTGTGTGTCAGAATAGTGGCATACGGGAAGCGAAAATACGAAAAAGGGGGGTCTCTTCACTTTTTTTTGCCTTTCCCTGCATTTGTTGTGACTCATCGCTCTTTTACCTCCTCGCCACCGCAATGCATTCGTGAATAGGTGAAGGGATACACAATTTAACTACGGTGCACACGCGCCAAGGATGAGGGGGAACAAGAATAAACAAAAAAAGGCGCAGAAGGCGGTATCGACCTTGGCGTGACGAGCCGCTTTTTTTTTGTCCATGTGCATGTCTGCAGGCAGAGTGTTTGGGTATACATAGCAAGCTTGAATGTCCTCCCCTTACTCGTTGCCACGTTGGTGGGCGGCCTACCCGCCTGAGAAGAGGCGAGAAGTCTTTGTGGTAGATTTGTACATCACGTCTCTCTCTCTCTCTCCTTCTCTCTTTACAATACTCCTGAACCAAACGCGGTGGTGTGCCCAACTACGCTCCCTTTCCTCGCTCCCGGCTGTCCGTGGTATGGTTGTGCCACATCTTGGCAGATTGTATCATCATTACATTGGTCATTGCCTTTACCACAGCCGTCTCCTCCCAATTTTGTGTTTCTCGCCATTCTGTGCGACGCCTCTCCGTTTTTTTCTTTTACTTCATTATTTTCTCCTTTTTTTCGTGCGTGTCATCGTTGTGTTGTCGATTTTTTTTCCCCTTCATTTGATTGGTGAGGGGTCTTCCCCTCGTTGTTTTACTGTTGTAGTTTTTTCTTCGGGTTCGAGTTTTCGGTTGCCATCCACGTTGTCGAGTGAGTGCGCTGTGTGATCATCGCGGACGCTCTTCCCCCCCCCCCCCCTTACCAAACACACAACACACAACACACACCTTCCCTCCCGTCTCTCTCAGCTCTCATCTCGTTTTTTTTTTTCGAGACAGTAACCCCACCACTGAGAACACGAAGGCGAAGAGGCGGCTGCAAACATGTTGATCGAACTTTTTTTTCTCCTGGTTGCCGGCGTGGCGCTGTACGGTTGGTACTTCTGTAAATCCTTCAACATCACCCGCGCATCGGATCCGCCTGTGGTCCCTTGCACCACGCCCTTCGCGGGTCACATTGTCCAGTTCGGTAAGAGCCCACTAGAGTTCATGCGGAGTGCGAAAAAGAAATATGGCGGCATCTTCACAATGAACATCTGCGGCAACCGCGTCACCATTGTCGGTGATGTCCACCAGCACGCAAAGTTCTTCACGCCCCGTAACGAGATTCTCTCCCCACGTGAGGTGTACGGCTTCATGGTCCCCATCTTTGGCGAGGGGGTCGCCTACGCCGCCCCCTACCCGCGCATGCGGGAGCAGCTTAACTTCCTTGCAGAGGAGTTGACCGTTGCCAAGTTCCAAAACTTTGTCCCATCTATCCAGCACGAGGTTCGAAAGTTCATGAGTGCAAACTGGAACAAGGATGAGGGCGAGATCAATATTCTGGAGGACTGCAGCGCCATGATCATCAACACCGCTTGCCAGTGCCTTTTCGGGGAAGACCTGCGCAAGCGCCTCGACGCGCGCAAGTTTTCTGAGCTACTGGCCAAGATGGAGAGCTGCCTGATTCCTGCGGCTGTCTTCTTGCCGTGGATCCTGAAGCTGCCACTCCCGCAGTCCTACCGGTGCCGCGAAGCCCGCGGTGAGCTACAAGAAGTTCTCAGCGAGATCATCATCGCTCGTGAGAAGGAAGAGGCCCAGAAGGACAGCAATACATCGGACCTGCTTGCGGGTCTGCTTGGCGCTGTGTACCGCGATGGTACTCGCATGTCCCAGCACGAGGTGTGCGGCATGATTGTCGCGGCTATGTTTGCTGGTCAGCATACGTCCACCATCACCACCACCTGGTCTCTGCTGCATCTGATGGACCCTCGCAACAAGAAACACCTCGAGAAGCTGCACCGAGAGATTGAAGAGTTCCCGGCCCAGCTCAATTACAACAACGTCATGGAGGAGATGCCGTTTGCGCACCAGTGCGCGAGGGAGTCGATTCGCCGTGATCCGCCGCTGATACTGCTGATGCGCAAGGTGTTGAAGCCCGTTCAGGTGGGCGAGTATGTGGTGCCGGAGGGCGACATCATCGTCTGCTCGCCCCTCCTGTCGCACCAGGATGAGGAGGCGTTCCCGAACCCGCGCGAGTGGAACCCGGAGCGCAACATGAAGCTGGTCGAGGGCGCCTTCTGCGGCTTTGGCGCTGGTGTGCACAAGTGCATCGGTGAGAAGTTCGGCTTGCTTCAGGTCAAGACGATACTGGCGACGGTGCTGCGCGACTACGACTTTGAGCTGCTTGGGCCTCTCCCGGAGCCGAATTATCATACGATGGTGGTCGGCCCGACAGCTAGCCAATGCCGCGTAAAATACATCAAAAAGAAGAAGTCCACCGCCTAGGGGAGGGGAGGGGAGGGCAAGAACGCATTTTGACTGAACATAAAATTGTAGAAAAGAGGGGCGCTTGCGCGAGAGTCTTCATTGCGTGTGTGTGTGTGTGTGTGTGTGGCGCTGTGTGACTGTGTGGGCTTTCATGTTTGTACGTGTTTTGCGGCGTTGTCGCAGCTCTCCACAACAAACAAGAAAATATCAAAAAAACAATAGAGAGAGGGGGGGTTCCAGCAAAATTTTTTTTTTTCAGGGGGTGAATAGAATATTTGTTCTCTGATTCATGTGCAATCATGAACGTGGGCTTGCTTGTATTTCCTTCTGCCCTACTTTCCTTTCCTCTCTCTCCCTACCCCCTCTCCCCCCCTTCCAACTCTTCCTACTCCACTGCGCACTGCAAACAGAGAAAGGTCACTCATGCGATACTCGCAAGAAGACAAGAGGTATGCGGTATGGGTGGCACATCTAGGCCGGTGTGCATGTATGTATGCATGTTGGCCCACACACACACGCGCACACGTACGGAGAGGGAGAAGGGGGGGGGAGTTGGGGAGAAAGATTATACTTACGGAATTAGTATACATAATTCAAAAAAAAAAGGGCACACCATAGCACATTGACGGAGTTGACCGTGTAGAGGGGGGGATGAGTGGGAAGAGGAGAAGGGGGGATAATCGAGCTGTGATAAAGAGGTGCAAGGTGGAGGGCTGTCAGCAAAAAAAAAATAGGGACGCCTGTGTGGAGGAGGTGTGCGCTTGAAGCGAGCGGTGCAGGTGCGCTAGTCAATGTCTGTCTGTCTGTCTCTCTATTTGTACGTGCGTCTGCCTCTGTGATGCGGTAAGCACCTCTGAGTCACCAGCACGCGCAGGGGGGCGACACTCGAACTGAAGAGCACACAAGAGCGACGGTGACACTCCCCCCTCCCCCCTCCCTCGACCTCTACCGTACGTGCCACGATGGGCATGTAGGGGGAGAGGGGGGGGGGAGTAGGGAGGGAAGAGGAGGGGGCGAGAGATGTAAAAAAAAAACAGTTGATGCGCAAAAGAAAGACCAAAGGCTCAACGCTGATCCCTCAACAACAACACAAATGCAGACGCTTCCCCTCCTTTTCCTCCTGTTTGGTTACCTGCATTGCGAAGTGTGGGATTGGAAAAAGAGGTTTGGAGGGAGAGAGGGAGGGAGGGAGGGGGAGGGTGGTGGCGGCCGGGGGTCCGGGAGGGAGGGCAGGGGAGCGGAGAGGGGTGCAAAAGAGAATGGGAATAGAGAGGGAGAGAGAAAGGTGGTGGTGCGTCACGTTAGTGGTCTGCGTACAAGCACACGAGAAACTGGTTGTGTCGCGCCTTCATCAAAGCTGTTAACACACGCGCAAAAACGCGCTCACTCGCACGCATCGACAGTACCACCACCCCCTACACACACACACACACACACACACACGGTCGCGGATGCATTTTTAATTTTGCTGCTTTTCTCAGCGATAAAGTCGTCTGCGCTGTGACTCTAATTTGTAAAACCCCTCAGAGGCCAGCAAAAAAGAAAAAGAGCGGAGGCTGAGGAGGTCACCTCAACTGCCTCGCTAACCTTCACCTTTTTTTCCTCTCCGAGACTTCGTAACCGTACAGCAACACTGAGCCTCTCCCCCAAAGCTTCAAGTATGCGTGGGAGGGGGTGTGCGTGTGGTGATGATGATGAGAACGCAGTGACTACGTCGTCTTCTGGCGAGTGCTTGTGACCGACGTTTACTGTTGTTCCTCCTTCCTCTCCTCTCCTTGTCCTGCGCGTGGGGTGGGCTTGGCTGTTTTCCCGGACCTGCTCTTATTCTTTCTGCCTCGCTCTTTTCCACAGCGATGGCCTTCTGTCTTTTTTCATTTATTTGCGCACGTATGTGTCTGTGTGTGTGCATGTGTGTTTGAAACTTTAGATTCAAAACACTTTTCAATCATTGGCTGTCGCTCACCACGCCTTTTTTTCTTTTTTTTTCTTTTACTTCTCTCCTTCAGCACTCCCCCCCGCCTGAGATTCAAAGCGCGCGTGTGCGTCTGAGTGTGCAGACTGGCGTTTCGTTCTCCTGTCGAGGTTTGCCTCCCCTCCTCCCCGTTCGAGTGTGTCTTGGTGTGTGTTTTTATGGTTGTTTCTGTTGTGACGTGTGGCCCCCTCTTTTTCTCTTTTTTCTGCTTCTCCTGAAGGACGGATTAAAAAGGGGGAGGGGGACTGAGGTCTAATGGTGATCGGTCATTGCCGCTCTTGAACAGCAGCGTGGGCCCGACGCGCAGAAAACCGAGGAGAACGAGGAGGGTGAAGTGATACACTCATCGAGCGAAGGCAGGGAACTGCTTGCAAGAGACACGCAGGCGACAGCAGCGGAAACAAAAAAATTGTTTTTAAAAGTCTCTGCCTCGTGCCCCCCCTTTTCACCCACCCTCCCACGCTCCTCCTTATTTTTCTTCATATCTTTTCTTGGCTCTCTCTCTCTCTCTTTTGCGTACACCTCGCCTGCGGACAACTCTTTGGTGAGGTGCGATCGACCACCACCCCTCCCCCCCCTCCCCCCACCCCCCACCCCCACTCCTTGCCAACAGGTGGAGGCGGCGGAAGAAAGGACTGGGAGCTAAAGAGGAGGATCTGTCTATCACGAAAGCACTGGAGGCATAACTTTGTAGTTGGTTTCCAGTAGGGCGCCGTGCGCAGATAATCCACGCTCAAATTTATCTTCGCGGTCCCCCCTCCTCCCCTTTGGTGGGCAATCCAGTACGCGCTTTATGTTTGTCTATATATATCTTTTTTTTTCCTTTTCACCCTTCAATTATGAGCAGTACTTGCCTGGTGAAAGGAGAGAAAGTGGGGGACCGACAGTGTGCGCGATGGGTGAGCTCAATGTGAACGTTTCTTTTTTCCCTCAGGGAGATTCAAGATCTTTACCGCTATACGCTCAGTCACCGCGCGCCGTACTCAGGTGCGCGTGCTTGATGCTGTGGGGGTGCCATGGGGCCTCCCTCTCCTCCTCCCCGTAGGGTTCCTACCAATGTTGGGCCTTGCTGTCCTCGGTTATGCTCCTCAAAGGAAGTATGCTGATCCGTTCTCGCTCCGCCTCCACCACCGCTTCACTTTCTTCCTTTGGTCTGCCCTCCCCTCCCTTCCCCCCTCCCCCCCCCTTGCATGCTGTTTATCGCTCTTGCCTGGCTGCACATCATTGACGCGCCGGTGTGTACCACTCCTCCCCCTCCCCCACCCCTCTTCCGCACACCCACACACGTTGTGCTTGTTGCATTGCTCACTCCCTCCGCGCGCCCCGAAAGAACCGCGAACGAATCATGTCGCACTCTGCCGATCTCCAGTGGATTCTGGTCCGCCAGAACAGCCGCTTCCTGCAGAAGCGCGGTGGCATCCGCATGAGCTGCGACCCGTTCAACAACAACGGCAACTGGACGAAGCGCCACTCTGGGTTCCTGAACAACAAGGCCGCTGTTGTGAAGCCGGCGAAGGGCGGTGCGATCTGCGTGACGCTGAAGGACGGTAGCAGCAACAACAAGCCGAGGCAGGCGTACCGGAAGAGCGTGCTGGCTGCTAACGTGAAGGCGTCTGACGTGAGCCGCGCAGTGGCTGCTGTGCGCCCGGACCTCGCCGACGTGGCGTTCCGCCGCGCGCGCCGCATGGCCCGCATTGCCAGCCGCACGGAGAAGGTTCGTGCTGCTCGCAAGGCCCGCTCCGAGAAGATCACGTTCTCGCGCAAGTCTGTACGCGCGAAGCGCAGCTAGTCTGCCGCTGCGTTGACGTGCATTCACAGCTGAGACTGTGTGATTACGACACACGATTCTTTTGCGTTCTTTTCTCTCTTTTTTTTCTTGTCATTTGCCCTCTTTTCCGCAACAGCAACAAAGAAATGTGCGCTTCGCTCCCGCCCGCTCTTGTGCCCGTGCACGGCATCGCGCTGCTGGCTGCAGTGAGGGGGCGACACGCACATGTACACGGGTGGATCGGAGTCATGAATAGAAAGCGGGTCAAAGTTTTCTTGAAATGTGGTGTGCATACTGACTGAAAACGCGCGCGTATCTGACAGGTGATGTTGGCGTGGGCTTGCGTTGGCACCTGTTGTTAGTCGGCAGCCTTTTATCACTGTTGTGCGCCTGCAAAGCGGCAGTGATCGCTGACAAAGAAGCAGGCTTGCGGAGACGCGTGCGCTTCTCTGTTCTACCGTCTCTCTCTCTCTCTCTGTCTGTGTGTGTACCTGTGTACGTACTCCTCCGTTGCGCAGGTGTTGTCGTGATGTTTATCACTGTGGAGTTCATGTACTTGTACGCACACAGGACGCGCATCCTTTTCACAGCGCAGCACTTTGCTCTTACGGGTGCCTCACCTTAGTGCTGCTGTGAAGAAAGCGGAGCAACTCATGTGCCACTCATCTCCATTCTCCAATCTTCCTTCTCATGCACGGGTGATCTGCGCTCAATATCGCTTCGGATCTGTGCTCTATGCCGTATTGTGTTTGACCGGTGGACCTCACATCGTACCCCCCCTTCCCCCTTCCGCATATACAACAACAACAGGCCGCTTTGATTTCTCATCTGGCGCAGAGCCCACCGCGATCCCTCTTTTGGTTTTGGTGTTGTTAGTGGGCGTGGCTACCTGTTTTTTTATTCCTTTTTGATTCTCTGCCTTGACGCCTCGTCATTCCCTCATCCCAGAAGTCACTCCCATCCCAACCGACCCCTTTTTTATTTTTTATTTGATTTGTATTGGCGCTGTTTTCGTGAGTTCGTCTCCCGATTGAACTTAACGGAGACACGGGAAAGTTGGAGGTGGGGTGTATCGCATTGCTGGAGGTTATTCGCATGAACCAGTGTCACCCCGATACACGACTCGTGACCCACTTCCCGCATGACTAGGCGAGAAAGTCCAGAAGCATTCGGTTCTTCATGCCATTTTTTTTGTTCTGAGCCGTGCCGCCAGTGTTTCGCATCGCTCACGTGTGGCTTCGCCTCTCTTTCGCTCGCATTCTAAACAGCAGCGTGTATAATCGTCATAGAGGTTTTTGCCCAAGTCCCGACACGTGCAGCCGGACAGACAACCAGATCGCCCACTCCGTGTGTATGCATGTGCGCCCCCCCCCCCCCTCTTGCCTCCTCCCCTTTGATACAGTGATTCATGGCCTCCACTTTCGTGGATGTGTACGCGCTGGCGCTGAAGGCGCTCGACCACGCTGCGTGGGAGTTCTTTTGCGAGCTAGAAGATCGAATTCTCTACTCAGCTGCGTGTCTTCTTAAAAACCTCGAACTGGTCGCTTTGCGTCCCGCGGTGGGGTATTCTTCAGCAGCAGCAGCAGCTGTGTCGCCCTCCTCCGCCTCGTATATGAAGCCGGCTCAGGGGTCGTCTGGGACCAGCACCGCGGGCGCGACGGGTGGTGAGGCATGGGTGGCAGCTGGTATTCTACGGTACGTGCGTGAGTCCCTCCAAGCCAGTGTTTTTCATCCACATCAGACCAAAGTCGATTCCTCGACCGCCTCGGCCCCCGCACGCCTGGCGAAGGACATCTCTCGTGTGCGTGAACATCTCAGCTTCGAGCAGTCGTCCTTGTCGTCGGCACCCCTCCCTACCCTCGTACTCACAGAGCTCAGTGCAGTATGCCAGGGTGTTCTCGTGTTGTCGGCGCTGTGGCTGAGTACAAAGTTCTGGGCAACGATATCTGAGAGCTCCATACTGAGCGGCCTCATCGCGTGGTTCCTCCGTCTCTCGTTGCCATCGAGCAACGAGCGAACCGCAGCCGGCTCCTTCTCGGAGGGAAGTGCACTGAAGCCAACATCAAACGACAAGCTGCGCTCGTGTAGAGGGAGCACCACGGCTGCCGTGCCCATAAAACAGGTGGATACGGAGACGCTATGCTGCGCCTCTACGCCGCCTTCCTCGTCACCTGTTCATCTAGAGTCTGGCTGGTGTACGGGTGTACCTGATGCACGAGTAGAGCTCGCTAGCGGGCGTGAGGGCAGTGCTGCCTGCTTGGTTTGCGAGCATGTTGTGAGTGACTACGAAATCAGGTCGTGCGATCCACTAGCGCACCTGACGTGGCTTGACGGCGGCATTGCAGAGGCGGCGGAGTGGCTGGCGAGCGATGTTGAGGATACCGAGATGATATTGCTGCGGTGCAGCGATTACACCATTCCTCTCTAAACAGTCTCTCCCTTTCTCTTTTTTTTTGTTATTACGGGCCTCAGCAAGAAGCGAGAGGTCCCGCGTGAAGCTGATGTTATCAAAGGTCGTCGTGTATCAGCGGCTTCCAGTGCACGTTCTGCCCTGGGAAGGGCGCCGTGACTATTGTTTGGTCGTTCCTCTTCCTGTGTGTGTGTGTGTGTGTGGGGGGGGAGATGAGTTACCTCCCTCCTCCGCCTCCGCCTCCACACACACACACACACTCACACACACGTTGACTGTATGGTCTGGTCCTCGGGGGTTTTGGGAGGGGGGAGGGGCTGCGGGAAGGGTTTACGTGTTGCCGTTTTTCTTTGTGGGCTGCGACGCGAAGCCATTTATATATAATCCAATACTGCATGCCTCCATGCGGAGGTTGCCTTGGTGTTGTCATTTCAAAGAAGCCAAGGACGGCAGATGACGCAGGGGAGTTTGGGGCTGGGGAGAGAGAAGAAGGGTGACGATATTCGGGGTCTGTGTCATTGGACAATGCTGTTCTTGTTGCTAGGCACTACCGCACTCCTCTCTTTCCCGCGCCTTCGCTGTGCCCCACTCGTCCGCCGCTGCTGATTCCCTTTACCGCATCTTTAGCCTCACCAATCCGTACGTGTGTAGTAGTTTGTCATATCCCCTCTGCTAAGGGATCTGCGTGGCCTGTCAGTCTCGGAAACAGTTACGAGCGTGACCGTTATCCCCTCTCCCTCCTTTCGAGTTGCTTCTTGGCTTGACGCCCTTCATGCTTGTTTTTGCCGTGGGGCGCCCTCACTCTTCCCGTTCTCGCTCCGCCTCCTCCACCGCTTCACTTTCTTCCTTTGGTCTGCCCTCCCTTCCCCTCCCCTTGCATGCTGTTTATCACTCTTGCCTGGCTGCACATCATTGACGCGCCGGTGTGTACCACTCCTCCCCCTCCCCCACCCCTCTTCCGCACACCCACACACGTTGTGCTTGTTGCATTGCTCACTCCCTCCGCGCGCCCCAAAAGAACCGCGAACGAATCATGTCGCACTCTGCCGATCTCCAGTGGATTCTGGTCCGCCAGAACAGCCGCTTCCTGCAGAAGCGCGGTGGCATCCGCATGAGCTGCGACCCGTTCAACAACAACGGCAACTGGACGAAGCGCCACTCTGGGTTCCTGAACAACAAGGCCGCTGTTGTGAAGCCGGCGAAGGGCGGTGCGATCTGCGTGACGCTGAAGGACGGTAGCAGCAACAACAAGCCGAGGCAGGCGTACCGGAAGAGCGTGCTGGCTGCTAACGTGAAGGCGTCTGACGTGAGCCGCGCAGTGGCTGCTGTGCGCCCGGACCTCGCCGACGTGGCGTTCCGCCGCGCGCGCCGCATGGCCCGCATTGCCAGCCGCACGGAGAAGGTTCGTGCTGCTCGCAAGGCCCGCTCCGAGAAGATCACGTTCTCGCGCAAGTCTGTACGCGCGAAGCGCAGCTAGTCTGCCGCTGCGTTGACGTGCATTCACAGCTGAGACTGTGTGATTACGACACACGATTCTTTTGCGTTCTTTTCTCTCTTTTTTTTCTTGTCATTTGCCCTCTTTTCCGCAACAGCAACAAAGAAATGTGCGCTTCGCTCCCGCCCGCTCTTGTGCCCGTGCACGGCATCGCGCTGCTGGCTGCAGTGAGGGAGTGACAAGCGGTGCTCGTTAAAATGAAAAAAAAAACAGCATGAACGCCAACGCGATTAGTGGAGACACCATCCCATCCGAGACTGCGGCGTGCGCTCCCGTCAGTGGCGGGGGGAGTTGGATGGTGTCCGTCGAGGCCGTCAGCGACTCTTTAAAGGGGAAGGGATGTGACTCTCGATGGAGGTCTCCATGGTTCAGCGCGAGCCCACTTAGTGGTCAATGAAGGAGAATAACGGAGCGCTTCAGGGTGTGGGGAGGCGGAGTGCAGCTTTTGTGTTTCTGCATTTGCTCTGCGCACTGTCATGAAACCGGTGGTGTATTCTGGCCGAAGCGTTACCAGGATGACTCCCCACACCTCCACACAACACTTCAGAGATGCGCAGCGTGTTGTGGCATTTTTCCAAAGAAATGCGTTTTTCTCTCTTCCCCTATTCCCGGAGCTGCGTTCTACTCTAATCCTCATGCCAATCGCCTCATCCTACCGACGGACTGATGGGCTCTATGTCTCATACGTTCTCTGTCCTCGCCTTTTTTTTTTCGGGGGGCTGTTGGTGGTGCACCCATCATTACTACGATCTCTCGCACTCTACTGAACGCCGCCTCACCACTTTGCTTTTGATGCGACGCGTGTAGAAACTCTGACCTCCCCCCTTTCACTCATCCCGATACACTCACACACACGCACCCACACCCACACACATATATACAAAGGATCAACTCGGTGTGTGTGTGTGGTTGTGTGTGTACGTATACATCCAGTGACCCGGTGCATATGTTGATGTTGCGAGGCGTTTGCGCAGTCGTTGTTGCCCGGTTTAGCCATTTTTCTTTGCTCTTTTTGTGCCTTCCTTTTTTTTCCTTTTTTTTTCCTGACACCACTACGCCTTTTGTTGCGGTTTGTCTGGGGTTGCCTTTCGTTCTGGCGTGGGTGTCTCTTCCCTTCACTCTTCCCCTGTCTCTGTATTTGTGAGTGTGTCTTTGACCAGGTGTGCGCGCGCGCCGCCGCTGCGTTGGTGCTGCTGATATACGGATTTTCTTCCTCGTGAGGAGGGGTGGTGTTGGTGACGCGAATTCTTGGGCGAGCGGAACGGTGCGTCCCAAGCGCTGACGGCGGAGGCAGTTGGAGGACGCATACACACACACACACACACACACACACACACGCACACACACACACACACACACACACACACACACACACACACGGCACTTTCCGTTGAAGAGCCACTATGAGGTTGAAGAACACGGCGTTGTGCTGCGCTTTCGCGTGGTCGCCGGTGGTGTTGGGCAACCCGCCCCTCCTCGCCACTGCGTCGTACAGCGGAACGATGGATGAAAACTTTAGCGGCGACGCCTTCCTGGAAATCCGTTTGGTGGATGTGAAGGTGACGGACGAGACGGAGTTGCCTGTCGTGGGGCGCGTGCGACTGCCGGATCGCGCGTATCGTGTCGACTGGTCGCCGTACGCCGGGCCACAAGGTATCATTGGTGTCTCGTGCGGCAATGGTTGCTTGTACATCTTCTCCGCTGCAGATGTCCTCGCTGCTGGACCGAACGGTGGCAGTGAAGAGGCGAGTGACCACCCGCGCGGGCTCCTGTGGACGGTGCGTGAACACGCGGGTTCGGCCGTGCGCGGCTTTCACTTCAACCCATCAAAGCCACATTTCTTTGCCACTGGCGCTGACGACGGTGTCTGGCATGTATGGACGCTGCAGGATGGCGCCACCGGCTCTGTCTGTGCACCAATGAAGGTGTCGGTGATCTCGAACATCCCAAATAGCGGTGCCATTGTTCACCTGCAGTGGCACCCAAAGTACGCCCATATCTTTGCCACTGCGACCGTGGGCGGCGTGGTGAGCGTGTGGAACCTGAAGATGGCGACCCGTGTAACCGCACTGAACGTCTCCAAGGCGTCACATGGGGCACAGATAACCGCCATCGCATGGAACCCCACGGCGGCGACGCAACTCGTCGTGGGCCTCGATAATGGCCATCCAGTACTCCAAGTGTGGGACCTCCGCACCGGCGTGGTGCCGCTGCGCGAGATGAGCGGTCACACCGGCGGCATTACTGGCCTGGCGTGGTCGGAGCAGGAATCGTCAATGGTTGCGTCGTGCGGTAGCGATGGCCGAACAATGTGGTGGGACCCGAACACGGGGGAGAAACTGGGGGAACTGCAGCCGGTGGGGCAATACCTCGTTGACGTGCAGTGGTGCCCAGTGCTGCCGGCTGTCATCGCGACATCTTCTTTGACGCCGCTTCTATGTGTGTCGACGGCACAGGATGTGTCCACCACCGGCGGCGATAAGCTGGGTGCGGCACCTAGGTGGCTGAACAAGCCATGCGGGGCCTCAGTCAACATGTCCCTCGCCGTCGCCTCCCTTGCCCCTGGTACGGCACATGACATAGTGCTGACAAACCTAAACTGCGCGCCAATGAGCCCCAAGACGTCGGAGGACCAGCAAATGATGGGAGCCCTGGCCAAGTTCCCGAACGGGTCGCCAGAGCGGACGCAGTGGCTGCGCGACACCCACCACGAGCTTTTCGCTGCCTTCTCGAGCGCGCAGAATTCCCGTCAGCCCATCCTCGACTTTCTTAGCGAACGCGTCACCACCAAGAAGAGCGTCGCCGGCGCCGGGAAGCAAGGAGAGGACGATGACGATCCATTTGCCGCGATATCGCAAGAGAATCAGAAGAGCTACGAGGACCGCACGGCGGAGCTCGTTGTCAGTGGGAAAGTCGAGGAGGCTGTGGACCTGTGCATGGACGAGCACATCTTCGATGACGCTTTCGCCATCGCCTTTCTCAGTGGCGGGGAGATGGTGCGGCGGGTGCACCAGCGCTACATTGCGCATATCGCCGCCACCAATCCGAAGAGGCGCCACGTCCTCTACGCGGGCGCGATCGCCTCGGGCGATTTTCGACCCCTTGTTCAAGCCCACGTGCCCTGGAAAGAAGTGCTCTCCACAATTGTGGCGTTCGTTATGGGTGACCGGTTTGCCGACGCGTGCAACCTGCTGGGCGACGCGCTGCGCGATCAGCAGAAGTACGAGGGTGCCTACCACTGCTACGTTTGCGCACGCAACGTGGACGCTGTGGTGGATCTTTGGCGCCTTGAGAAGCGCCCCTCGCGTGAAGTCGTTCAGGACACAATTCTACTGGAGGAGGTCACACAGCGGGCGGCGAGTAGCGAGTACCTGGCGCACTGTATGTGTGACTACGGTGTAAAGCTGCTGACGGACGGTCACCCAAAGGAGGCGGTGCAGTACTTGCAGCGTGCCGCTCGCATCGGTGACTACACAGCCAGGGTGCTTGTCGATCGCATGAGGTACCTCTTTGACATTGCGCAGTCTGACCAAGGTGTGCCGTACGCGTCGGCGCCTGTGTCGGACGCACAAAGCCCAGCGTGCCAAGCTTTCTTGGCTGCCGCACAAGAGCGACGGATGCAAGAGCAGCAGCAGCAGCAGCAGCAGCAGCAGCAGGCACAGGCACAAGCACAGGCACAATCACAGGCACAAGCACAAGCACAAGCACAAGCCATGGCCCAGCCGCCGCCGCAGCAGCAGCAGCCGTACCACGCGAACCCTATGATGATGTCAGGGAAACCACATCCTCACCAGGTGGGGTACATGCCAGCCGGTGGCTATCCATCGCACGTGGGTCCACCTACAGCGGCTTCGCAGCCCCCACCGGCTCTTTTCCCTCATAACCTCCCCCCATCTGGGCTCCCGCCAGCGCCGAGTGTTAACGGATCCCATTGCCCACCGCTGATGCCTGGTGCCGGTGCCGGTGCTGGTGCTGCGTTACCCTTGTACGGTGCAGCCGCTCCTGTGAGCAACAGCGTGAATGGTGCGTCTTCAGCGGCGCCGTCGATGATGCCGCTGTCAGCGCCCGCTGGGGGTCCACCGATGGGGATGACTGCACCGGACAGTAACTCTTCCCGCCTCAGTGCACTCCCGCCCAGCCGCACGAACGCACTTCCGGCTTCACCGAATGGGGTCATAGGCCAACCGAAACCTCGACTCATGCCGCATCCGGTTTCTACCTACTCATCAATGAGATCGCCGACTACCGCTGCCATATCAGCCGGCAATGCACCTCCTCCGCAGGGACCTCCTACGTCGTCCCCTGCCATGGCCTCCCGTGCGCCATCGCAGCCGACGTCGCTGTACAACGTGGCGGCGCCATCGGCACAGCCCCCACCAGCGATGCAGTCGTCACCGTATCCCGCAGCACCACCACCGCCGCTCCAGCCTGCCGGTCCTTTGTACGGTGGCGCCTCCCAACCGATGGTGAAGCCGCCACCACCTCCACCGCCAGGACCTCGACAGCCTGCGACAGGCAGCGCGCTTCCCCCGGCCCCAACCGCCGCGAACCCAGCGGTCTCACTCGCTTCCGTGAACCCCGCCCAATTCGCGTCTCCGTTGCACAGCCAGCTGGTGATGCGTCTTCAGCAGATCATCCCCGGCATTCCAGATCCCCGCAGGCGTGCAGCGGTTGAGCAGGCGGCGGTGGAGCTGGTTCGTCAGCTGCAGCTGGGGATGCTGCCGGAGGACCTTGTGCGGATGCTGGGGCACTTCTGCGAGAGCGCCAAGACGCTGAATGCGACGCAAGCGTGGACTCAACTAGCGCAGCGGTACGGTGGTGTCATTCAACCCTTCGCGAATCTCTGTTATTTGTGAGCAGCGCACCATTCTCTCGTCCTGTAGCACCCCACCTTTTTTTTTTGTTGTTGTTTGTGCGTTGCGTGTGTGAGTATCTGGAGTGGCTCATGGTTGGTCTTTTGAAAGTTGTTTCCTGAAGAAGCCGCTGCATGTGTGGTGTGTGTGTGTGTGTGTGTGGTGGGCTCAGGGATTTTTCCCCACGGGGGATGTGGACGTTCAATGCCCGGTAGCAGGGGGAGGAAGCTCCGTGGTTGCAGAGCTCTCTCCCCCCTTCCCCCGGGCTTGTTACACATACACACATACACACGCACAAAGTCACTCCACTCCCGCCGCTGCGCCCTACTCTATCTCCGCTACGGCTATTCGGTTGAGCTCCTTTGAGGGGGGTGTGCACGGCAGGATGAGTGTATGCATTTACACAGCACATATGTAGATGTATACATATGGCTGTATTAACTCATGAGTGCTTGCCTCGGCTGGGATCGACACACTTTGCTGCTGTTGTCTAGGTGCCTCGCCGAGTACAAGCTGCGTGGTATGGCGTGCATCGGTGCAATATACATAGCCAGGTGCAGTGCCAACGACGTCAAAACGTGGGAAGGATCATGTGTATGATGTGCGTCTCCCCCCTCCTTCCCCGTGGGGGTAGGTGTGTCGTGTGTATGTTTGTCGTATCCCCTGTGCGTTTTACGAATAAGGTGAGTGCGTGCGTGCGTGGGGGGGGGGGCACTCCTGGGACTGTGCACCAGTGCTTTTTCTTTGGCCTTTTTTAAATGTGCGAGTTTCTGTGCTGCACGACTTGCGTGTTTGGTTTTAGCGTGAGGGGTCTCGGTTGCTTCGTCGTCCTCTCTGTCGTGGTGGTTGGTGGTGGATGGACAGCCATCCGCGCTACCTTCCCGCGCTTAAAGCGGAGATGAAAAAAAAATTCGTTGTTGTGGGCGTTTTATCCACTTTTATTGTTTTTTTCTTCGCGTGCGTGTGCGTGCGCGTGTGTGTGTGTGTGCCACACCTGCGATGGGCGCCATTTTTTTTTTATTGCCATTTTTGATGAAAATTTTTTTATTTGCTCCGTTTTCTTCTTTTGTTTGTTGTGCGTGTGTGGGTGTAGGGGGTGGGTGTCATGTCGCTGCGCGCGGTGTACTTTGGCTTCTTTATTCCCTTCACTACATCACACGGGAGCGCCTTCGCCTGTCTCGAATCTCATTCTCTCTCTCTCTCTGATGTGCGTGTCTGTGCTTTCTGTCGTTGGCTCTGCGGCTATTCTGCATGGGTGTGTGCGGTGCTTCTCTGCAGGTCGCTACCTGGGTAGCCACTCACGTACAACCCACCCAGAGTGGGTGTTGCAACGAGGTTATGTTTTTCTCTTCATCCGGCGCAGACATGCGTGTTTTTTCTTCTTGGAGTATGACGCGTGTCTAAGCCAAACTGCAGACGATAAAAAAAAACAAAGAAGATGCAAGCTAAGCGATTGAAGTTGTCCCGTCACAGATTGACCGATAACAGCATGTTGCAGTAAGCTGTAATCAAGAGTACCGTCAGGGCTGTCTGCCTGTCTGTCTTTCTCTTTCTGTGTGTGTGTGTGTGTGGAGGTTGAAGACATCATTGAAGAAAAGAGGCAACTTTGATGGTTTTGTGTTATAACGCTTGGAGGTGGCGCTTTAAAATTCAGGAGACACACGTGCCAGTGATTTCGCTGTGTATCGTCCCAGTAGGCGGTGGAGTATTCTGGGTTGCATTGTGTAGAGCGGTAGAATGACGCCTCGTTCCTCCTGCTACCTTACCACCCAACGCCACACGTCCCCCCCCCCGTACACACACACACACACACACGGTCCTTCGTCTTCCTATCCTGTTGCGTGTGTGTGTTTCTTCTCCTGTTGTTTGCGGACTAATGTAGTCCGCAAGCTATCTCCCTGCATCTTGCCTCTCTCTCTACTCCGCCAGCCAGCCCCGCTCCCACCGCTACACACTTGCTCGCAGACGGTCTCCTCACTCTGTCAGATCACACCCAATCACCAGCACGAGCTCCTGCCCCCCCCTCCCTCCCTCTCTCTCTCTCCCTTTTCGTGAGCGTATCGAGCGAGAGATCAGGAAAGGGAAAGCCCATCGATATCCACACACACACACACACACACACACACACAAGCCCTAAACGGGCTCGAACACACTCCGCTTTGATCCTCAAAGATGTCTTGGCAGCAACCGACAGGCAGCGACAACCCCAACGCGCAATCCTACACTCCTCAAGGCAATGCGTACATGGGTGCGTACAACCCCCAAGGTGCAAGCGGGTTCTACCCTCAGCAGCACCACCACCACCACCACCACCACCACAGCGGCGGCGGCGGCGGCAACTACTATCACCCGCAGCAGGGCTTTGGCAGTGGTGGCAACTACCCAGGCGGCAACTACCAAGGCGGCAACTACCAAGGCGGCCACTACCAAGGCGGCCACTACCCGCGTGGTGGTTACGGCGCTCCTCAGGGGCAGCAGCAGCAGCAGCAGCAGCAGCAAGGAGGCAACTGGGGCAACTACAACTATCAACAGGGCAGTGGCTACGCTGCTTCGCAACAGCAGCAGCCGGCGCCTTGGGAGCGGTCCTCAATGTCTTTGAAACAACAGCAAAACCCCGTCGCGCAAAAGCCAGCGCCGAAGGCATCGGCTTCGGATGCTACAAAACTGTCATTGGGGGGCGGCCCCGCGCAGCCGGTTGTGCTGCCCAAGAAGAATGGTGGCACTCTTTCACTGGGCAAAAAGAAGCAGGATGCCAAGGAAGCGACAACATCGAAGGAGGCAGAGTCGATGCCCCCAGCCCCGGAGGCGGCGGTAACGCAGACATCTCCAGTCGCGGGATCTGAGGCAAACGTGGAGAGTGACGCGGGCCCGTCGACGGTCTCTGCAGTCGAAAGCCCACTACTGGGGGCCCCGGCTACTATCAGTCCTGTTGCGAGCACCTCGAAGCCCTTCTCGGCGCCTCCTGTCAAGTCGATGCCCGCGCCGACGGGGAAGCAGGACGCGAAGATGACTCCTGGGGATTTGCGAGAGGCTGTAAAGAAGGAGATCGCACGTCAGCGTCAGCAGAACAAGAAAGTGTACACGCGCGACCCTCGTCCGCACTTCAACATCGTTTTCTGCGGCCACGTTGATGCGGGCAAGTCCACCATCTCCGGCCATCTGCTTATGGAGAAGGGGCTCGTGGACCAACGCGAGATGGAGAAGCTGCGCCGCGAGGCCGAAATCAATCACCGTGAGGGCTGGGAGTACGCCTATGTCATGGATGTCTCCGAGGAGGAGCGGTCGAAAGGTATTACGCGCGAGACCGGTGCGGCCTACTTTGAAACCGAGAAGCGCCGTGTGACGGTGCTGGACGCCCCGGGCCACAAGGCGTTTGTTCCGTCCATGATTGGCGGTGCCACCCAGGCAGACATCTGCGTCCTTGTCATCTCCAGCCGCACCGGCGAATTCGAGACTGGCTTCGAGAGAGGCGGACAAACCCGGGAGCATGCGATGCTGGTTCGCACGTGCGGTGTGAAGCAAATGATATGCGTCATCAACAAGATGGATGAGATGAAGTGGAACAAAGAGCGCTACGACGCGATTGTGGGTAAGCTGAAGCCCTTTTTGCGACAGAACGGCTACGACGAGGAGCGCGCCAAGAACCTTGTCTTCATGCCCGTGGCAGGTCTGACAGGCGAGAACATGATCAAGCGCGTCGAGCCTGACCACTGCGACTGGTACAAGGGTCCGACGATGATGGATGTGATCGACAACCTGACGCTGCCCGAGTCGAAGACGGAGGACGACGTCTTCTGTATCCCGCTAGTCGGCGCCTACAAGGATGACGGCAAGATGCACGTCTACGGCAAAGTGGAGTCTGGCTCCATCGCGGTTGGAGAGAAGATCCAGGTACTTCCCACGAAGGCTGAGGCCGTCGTCGAGGGCATTTCGATCGAGTCCACCGAGTTCGAGAAGTGCTACCCCGGTGACAATGTGCACCTGCACGTGCGCGGCATCGACGAGGCGGACATTCACGGCGGGTACGTCGCGACCTCTATTCCAACTTCGCTGCGCGCCGTCGAGTTCTTTCAGGCTCGTGTGGTTATATTGGAGGTGAAGAATATTATCAGTGCTGGCTCCCGTGTGATGCTGCACATCCACTCCGCCCAGGAGGAGGCGTCCTTCCACAAGTTACTAGCAAAGATTGACCGCAAAACCAACGAGGTTATCGAGAAGAACCCGGCGTGTGTAAAGGCTGGTGACGTGGTGATTGCCCGTATCGAGCTCGACCGCCCCCTGGTGCTAGAGACGCATAAAGACTTTGATAAACTGGGTCGCTTCATGCTGCGCGACGATGGTCGCACTATAGCGATCGGTGTCGTCATGCGCCTTTACGAGTCCACACACGAGTCGCTCGCAAAGTCTGGTCAATAACCCCCTCAAGTCTGAAACCGCGGCAGCCGGACGACTGGGCTCGGATTAACGCGTGGAGGGTGTACCAAATGGGGTGTGTGCCCATGGCAGAGGGGTGATTCCTGTGAGGGTGCGAGACATTGAGGGACATCGTCAGCAGTTGTTGTAGCCAACGCGCAGAGGGAATATGTGGTTACCGGTGCCCTGAATTGGGGGGGGGGGGGGGGCTACGTGGGTTGAGCTTGATGCTCGTTCCCTCCATATTCTTCCCTCGTCTCTCTCGACTGCCACCGCCGCTCATTTTTTGTTTTTTTGTAGATGGGCCTGGTCAAACGAATGGCGAATTCTGTATTGCTGGTTCCACTAGTGTCGCGAAAATATGCCCCTGGCCCTCCGCCTCCCGCCCCATGGCCACTCCAAGTGGGTTCCCCTCCCTCCTCTCGCCCTCCGCTCCGTGTGTGTGCGTGTATAGGTAAAAATTGCGCTTTGCTGTCGTGGTAGATGAGGGGATTTTGAAAACTAATTTAAATGAGATGAGTCGTGGGCTGATGCCGCTCTCCCCTCCCCTCCCCTCCCCTCCCCCTCCCCTTTCCGCTGTGCGTCTATGTGGATATGCACATATATATATATATTTATATATTTATACGTGTGTACATACACACACACCGATTCGGGTAGGAGATGATGAGCGAGGAGCAACGGGGGAAAGAAAGAGAGGGGAGGGTGGCGGTGGTGGACACCGGCGTTTCTTTGCCCCCTTCCGCGTTGAATTGGGCTCTCTCCCTTTCCCACTATTGTTTTCATATTTTTGTTTGTTTACTTTTCTGTTTCCGCGACGAAGAGAGTATCAGTAAAAAAAGTGAACGAGAGAGAGTCTGCGTGAACCCGCGGTTAATCCACCCACCCCTAAACACACACACACACACGCGCGTCGTAGTATATTACACCACCACCGCTTCTAGACGAATGATTCCGGAGGGGGAGGCGGGTGAGGGGGGTTGGAGGTTGGCTGGGTGCATGGGAGGCGTGATGCTACGGATACGGTGAAGGCAGCTCTCCACAGTTGTGCTTGCGTGTCTGTATATGTGTGGGGATGTGTTCGACGTAATAAATGTATACGCGTATATATATATGTATGTATATCAATTTATATATACATAATACCTTTCTTACGTCTGAGTGTGTCTGTCGTGTTGGTGACGACGTTGACTCAAATTTAATTAGCATACGCCAAGCCTCTTCCTCCGTTCTTCCCTCTCCTTCAACACTTGCCCCCCACCTCCCCTCCACTTTTTTTTTTTTTGTGTGTGTGTGTGTGTAAAGGGGGGGGGGAGGGGTCCGGGCCGGGGCTTAGTTATGAATACAGCTTGGGTGCGTGTTCTCGCATTCATGAGTGTTGGGGCCCGCGTCGAGATGTCGTTGTTGGTCTCTTCCGATCGTGTTTGCTGTCTCATGATTTTTTTTTATTTCATCTAAGATGATGCTGAGGTGACGTTTGAGGATTGCCGAAAAACACAGTACCCAAGCAAACTTGTACAGAGGGCGATGGCGTGACACTGCGTGTGTGTCTGTGTGTGTGTGTGGAGGAGTGGCATGGCAACCCGTCTAGGGGTGGTGGTGGTGGTGGTGGTTGGTCCACGGGTCCAGTCGATGCTCCTCGTGCAATGCGTCACTGCCACACCAGTCTCTCCCCTCCCCCACCCCCCTTCGAACCCAAGCATACTCAAATCATGTGCGACGGTTCCACTCCGTCGAGAAATGTGTGACGGATTCTTCTGCGGAAGTGAGGAGGAAGGGGGGGGGGCGGCGGGCGCGGCAAGTGGCGCACCTCGTGTGTTGTCGTCAGAGCACGCTCTTGTCCCCCCCACCTTCCCCCCCTCGCGTCTCTTTCCCTTCTCATCGCCACTTCTCATTACTCCACTTCATCTTCCACCACGATGTGTGTGTGTGTGCGTTTATTCTTCTCGTTATATGAGCGTACAGCGAAGAGGAGCTGTCAGGAAAGAGAGGGAAGTTTGACCCGAGCTGCGACTGCAGCGGACAAAATCTTCAAGAGGAATAAAACAGGGGGCGATCGGGGTGCGCAGCTGAAGCGGTACAGAGACGCTACACCGACCCGAAGTCCTGCCGTGCGCAATCTACCTGCATATTTTTCCCCTCTGCTTTGTGCGTCGTAACATACTCCTCCAAACATCAACACGAGACGGAGAGCTGACAAACACAGAGGGGTACATGCACATACACATATATATATAAAGAGACACACACAGGCAGTGGGACAGACAAGAGCTTTTCGCCGCACCGCGTTGAAGTTACATAAGCGCTCCCCCCTCTCTCTCTCTCTCTGTGTTTGTGTGTGTGTCTGCGATTCCCAATCGTCCCGCTCCAAACATTTTAGCGCATCATAATTTTTTATTTTTCCACGCGCCACTCTCCATCGACCACACCACGTAGGCAGGCCAGTGTTTGGGCGTTCGTTTTGTGTGATTCCCCGGCATTCTCCTCGATGTTGCTTGGCTCGCGTCGAGCTCGGGCGCCGGTACCGGCACCCATCCCGAGTGCAAAGGTGTGGCGCTCCTGTGCGACGGCTACATCACCATGCCGGGGGTTCTTCATGCGACATAACCACACACAAAAGTTGTCATCGCTCTCCTCGTCAATCTCCCCCAGGTATGGCGTTAGTGGCGGCAGCGGAATGGTGGTTGCACTCCACGTCCAGCAACGTGGCATTAGCTGGAATCCCCTTAGCTGGGGCCGCACAGATGTGGGGCGGTCGACGAACCCCCAACTGGAAGAGGAACTGCCGGAGATCTTCGCGAATCAGCCAACGGAGGTGGACGACTACATTCGCCCTGATAAGAGCGTTTTCGAACGTCTGGAGGACTTCTGGGACTGGGTTGTGGGCTTCATGCAGCCAGTGGAGAAGCAGGTGGAGATCATGCGCAGCCTTCGGCACGACGGCTTAATGTCGTGTGATCTCGGCGGCTGGGGCCACGTGTTTTTTTTTTACGGCCTGATCATGCGTGTCCTGACGCTGATCCCGTCCCTCTACAGTCACCGCAACTCGTTGCGCATGGCCCACATCGGCCCCCAAATCTCTGAGATCACCAACAACCAAAACAAGGTGAAGAATGACCGCACCCTCTCCTCGGCAGAGAAGCGCGTCATCAAGGACGGCTACAACCGCATGAAGTACGCACTTTGCAAGAAAAACAAGTGCGCGCAGTGGAAGAGCTTTCTAACCATGCTCACAGCGCCCATCACGATGTCAGCTTTTTTGTCTATTCGTCGTCTGGCGATGTACGAGACGGATTTGGAGATGGCGCCGTTCCTGTGGGTGACGGACTTGACTATGCCTGACCCAACGTACGCGCTGCCGGCTATCTGTGCCGGCATGTTCCTCGTGAACTTCGAGATGAATCAGCGCATGCAGCGCGGTGGTCGAAGTGCCAGCAGCATATACGTGCGGTGGGCTGTGCGTGCATCGTCTCTGGTCGGCATTTATTTTTTTGCCGCGCAACCGTCTGCCATGTTCGCCTACTGGATCGGGCTGTCCACAGCGGGGCTGCTGCAGCCCATCTTGCTGCGCTGGCAACCCTTCCGCGAGTTCTTTCACTTCCCTGACCCGCCTCAGGCTGCCAAGTCCAACATCATATCCGAGATCAAAGGGCCATCGCTGTATGAACGCCTCTTCGCCACGCAGGAGGAGAAGGCTCGATTGGAGGAGCAGCGCAATGCTGAGCGCATCAAGAACAGTGCAGCGCGCATCGAGATGGTTGACGACTACGAAGTTGTGCTGGTCGATGACCCAAAGGTGGTGCCGTCAGGGAGGCGCCGGTGATGCGCGAGTCTTTTGTTTCGGTACAGTGAAGTCGTAGGACCAGGAGGGGTAGCGTGGGCCCCTTCCCCCCCCCCCCCTCCGTCGCTCACAATGCCCTGGCAGACGTGCGTCGTCCGTGAACGTCTTTTTGCGAACACATCTCTGCGCCATTTTACATTTTTGGGGCACGACTTCGAGCATCCGCCACACGTGGATTCACCGCCTCAGAGCTTCAAGGTCATCTTGAGTAATGCGCGCTGCTGATCACTAAATAAACAAGAGTCCACTCATAGTGCCCCTGGGACTGTGGAGTCGCGCTTGCAGTGTGGCGGCACCGCGAAGGCGGACTCCACTTCTTTCAATGCTTTGCGCGGGCTCGAGTCCTGGATGAAGGCGCACCGGGATGACAGCAGCGGCGGATCCAATATTGAAAGTACTGCAACGGCATTGCGCAAACTTGGACCAGGTCAGGGTTGGTCGTCCGCGGGCACCCTGTCACTCGTCCACGCACCATGCAGTCGGCTTCTTGCAGCACCGAGGAAGTGGGTGGTTGCCATTCTACACGAAGGCATTTATTTCTCCCCTCTGGCTGTAGTACCTGTGCATGCCTTGTTGATCCCCCCCCCCCTCCCTCCCCCCTCCGCTCCACGCATGCGTACATACATACGCACATTCCCTCTTCTGGTGTGCAGGTGGTGGGCAATAACACACTCAAGAATCGATGATGACAACCGACTTTTTCTTGAGGGGGATTGGGCGCTTGTCTTATCCGTCGATGGTCGGGTTCGTCCATCCCGTATCGAGGTGTCGCTCTTGAGGGTTCATGTTTACACCAGCAAGTTGTTTGCGCACAAGAGGGTGGGGGGAGGGGGGGGGGGGGGACCCCCCCCCCCAAAAAAAAAAGTCACGGGGAGGGGGCGCCCGTGCGTTGAGAAATCTGTCATCCACTTCCCTCAATGAAAAGAGGGCCTTCTTCTTATTCTCTTTTTGTGAGGGACTCCCTTTTTTCCCTTCGGCAACTCCTCACCGTGGGCCTGCGCGTTCCCCGCGCGGCAGACACAAGTCAGCTCCCACGTCAAGCACACGTATCACATGCTTACATGAATTCTATTGATCTCTGGCCCCCTCTCCTTTTCTCTCCGCCCTCACCCTTATAACGTTTGGGCTTGTTGTTTCGCTGGGTTCTTGACGCACACGCGCCCCACTCCCGATTCTCCCCCCCTCCTCCCTCCTCCCGTGTGTGTCGTTCCACAGCTCGGCACCTGCACTACCTCTGCCTGCCCACGCACTCCCATATACATTTTTTTTGTAGGGCAAACATGACGATGATGAGCGTTCTCGCGAACGCGCTTCGCACCATTGCGAGCGCGGAGCGCCGTGGCAAGCGTCAGGTGCTCATCCGCCCCTCCTCCAAGGTGGTGGTGAAGTTCCTGCAGGTGATGCAGAAGCACGGCTACATTGGTGAGTTCGAAATCATCGACGACCACCGCGCTGGCAAGATCGTCGTGAACCTTAACGGCCGCCTCAACAAGTGCGGCGCCATCTGCCCACGCTTCGACTGCGCCACCACCGACTACGAGAAGTGGATGAAGAACATCCTCCCCTCCCGTCAGTTCGGCTTCGTGGTGCTGACGACCTCGCTTGGCATCATGGACCACGAGGAGGCCCGCTCCCGCAACACTGGTGGCAAGGTGCTCGGCTTCTTTTACTAAGCAGTGGTAAGGTGTACAGCATCGTTGTTGTTTCGACGTGAAGAGACCCCCCCTCCCTCCCTTCCCCTCCTCCTTCAACCCCTATACACATACACCTATCTGTGTATATGGCTTCCACTCTCATCGAGTGGAATGCGTGTACTTGCGCGCGTCTCTCCTTCTTTGAGCGGATGTGGGTGGGTGGGTGGGTGGGGAGGAGGGCAGGAAGGGGGCGCGCACATACGCACATACACACACACACACGCGGGTACGTGAGCGCCACCTTTCCTCCCCTCCCCCCTCCCGGCGGTGTTTCACTGGTCTGTGCTTTCAGTGATTTCTTTTTTTTGTTTTTTTCTTCTCCTTCGCTGAGGCAAACCAAAGCGCAGATGACGTGTGTGAGGGAGAGACGAGAGGGGCTGCGGGGCGTGGTGAGAGGACGGAGTGGGGGAGGCGGTGCAGCATCCCATCAGGTAGATGTAGAGGAGCAGTAGGAATGACAAACTACCTTCACAGCTCCCTCTGCTACTACTGATGTTCATATATATATGTGTAGGCCACGTTTCTTGATGCGTCACGTCGCTGTTGCCCCAACCGGCTCCCCTCCCTCCTCTCCGCCTGCCTCTCAGTCGCGTTTTTTTTCCCTGCCTCAAACATACTCACGTCAAACACCAACCAACCCCCCCCAAAAAAAAATCAAAAAAAAAACTCCACCACCTTGGCGGCCGTAGATCCTCTCCTCTCCTCTGCCCTACCCTCCCCCCCCCTACACACACCCATGCATCCCTTTTGAGTACCAGCAGAAACGGGGCGGGGCGGGGCGGGGGGGGGGGATAGGGAGGAAGAGAGGGGAGGCGGAGTAGAAGGACAAAGGAATGGTTGCTCACCATCCAGTTAGAAACTTGCTGGCTTTCTTTGAAAGCGTCACTCTGCGAAGCCATGCGTTTGCCGCGTGTGTATCCGCACTGTTTGCGGGAAAAGAAGTGGCAGCGACCTACTCTCCCCATCCTACGCTTCTTCTCCAGGAAGCAGATGGGGGAGGCTGGAGGCGGACTCTTCTTAGCATCGCTTGGTGATGGTGCCGACGGCCGCTGACCCCTCACTCTTTTTTTTTCCCCCGCTCTCGGCACCCGGTTTTTATGCTCGTCTTTTTCATGTATGTCGTTACTATCTTATTTTTATTATTATTGGCCTTTGTCGTCGTTGTCTTCTGCGTCTCTTTCGATGTTAATCCCCCTTTTTGTTGCTCTTCTGTGACTGAATCACCACCGCTGTCAACCTACTCAATCACCGTCAATTACACCATGGCCCACACGACACACACACACACGACACAAAAAAGGGGGGAAAGCGGTCAATCGCCATTTTGTTTTTCAGCTCCCCTCCAAAAAAAAACCGATAAAAACACACACACCAGTGCACCTAAAGGCGAGGGGGACGGTACTCTCTCTGTATACACACATTTATTTGCAGTCATGGCGAAGGCGCTGACTGAGTCTCTGGGGCAGCGTCTCGTGTTCACGATGGCGGAGGGACACGAAGTTTCGAACAGCACCTCTGTCTCCGGCGTTGACATGCGATGGGTGAACAACAAGGCTTTACTCTACGCAGCCCTCATCTGCGCTGTCATCAGCTGCTTCATCTCTTTCAGTGACCTGCGTGAACACCTTTCACGTTTTGACTACCCCAAACTGCAGGTGCTGGAGATGCGCATCATTATGATGATTCCGATCTTCGCCGTTTTCTCAGCCCTGTCTCTGTTATACGCTGACTGGCGCTTCTTTTTCGAGACGGTGCGCGACACGTACGAGAGTTTTGTTCTCTACATTTTTTTCATGCTGATGGTGTCATACTGCGGCGGCGAGGGGCAGCTTCTGCGGTCTCTCAAAAAGAAGCGCTACAAGGGCGTACACATGTTTCCGGTGTGCTTCCTACCAACTTATCAGCTCGACACGGCCTTTTACCTCCGCTGCAAGCGCTGGGTGCTCCAGTGTGCGCTGGTGAAGCCTCTTGTCGCCTTTATCGCCATGGTCTGCCACCCGCTCGGCATCTACGAAGAGGGCCGCTTCACTCCAGATAATGTCTACACGTACACCTGCATCATCATCAACATCAGCCTCACGCTCGCGCTCTACTACCTTGTACTCTTCGAGAACGAGTGCGAAAAGGAGCTGCATTACGCGAAAACGTTCTTGAAGTTCCTGTGCATCAAATCCATCATTTTTTTCAGTTACTGGCAGTCTGTCTTTGTGAATGTCGCCTCGTCGACCCACATCGTTTATCTCGGTGCACATGCGGAGGAGATCGAATTCACCAGCGGCCTTATCAAAGACCTTTTGATGTGCTTCGAACTTGTGTTGGTGGCCTTCTTGCATCGTGCCGCCTTTGGGCGCACGAAGCTGGATAAGGAAATGGCCTGTGTTCCGGTTTACATGAAGGATAACAACACCGGTGACCTGCGCTCCAACGTGGACGTTGCGCTAAGCGTGAACGATATTATCGATGACACCTTTGGAACGATCTTCTATCGGAAAGGAAAGCTGATCGATCAAGAAAATGGTGGTGAGAGCGAGGATGACGATGAGAACAACCCAGTAGAAGGGCCAGCCACAGCAGACAGAAGCGGTGGAGGCGCACCTCGAGGCCCGCTTGCCGGAGTGGCGTCCGGATGCAATGGCGGTGGGTTGGACATGATTTGCAACATCGATGCCTTAGTTCGCGATCCCACACTAGAGGAACTGGTTCGTCACGCCATTGCGACCGATTACGGTGTTCGTGTGGACGGCGTGCTGCACTACGATGAAGACAGCGATCGCGAGGAGCGCAATCAAGAGATGAACTTCGCGGACACCGACGTTATTCTTCGCCGCTCCAGAAGTGAGGCGGCGGCGGCGGCTGTGCGGGTCGACACGGATCTCCTTCGTTCTAACCAGACGCTCCATGGGGGCGTCACAACGCCGCAGATATACTGCGTCGTGTGCGGCCGCTTCGACCGCGATATGGTGCGGCGGCGCAACGGCTACAAGTGCAAGGAGTGTGTCGGTACGAAGAGCCAGTCTCTGCTGCGGCACCGGCAGCGGGAGGCCAGTGAGGGCGATGGGTACGCACCGAGATTCCGACACGACGACCACCTTGGCCGCGAAACATATGCGGTGGTGGAGACGATGGACGCTACAGCAGACTTCGCAGTCGGCACTGGTACTGACGAGCTGGGCGTCTCGCCTGCTGTAGCGTCGACGATGTTGCATCACCATGTGTCTGTAGTCAGCGACAATGAAGAGGATGCCTCGTATGTGCATCCCCTGCCCACAGAAGCGAACGCGGATCTCGTCGGCGTAGCGCGCTTGCCTTGAGGCATCGGCCATGGCAGCACTCCAGGAGCCCTAGTCGAGGGTTTCGGGGCTACCAACATGGATCAGGTCTTCTGCACCACTTCCCATCGGGTTGTTACAAGCTCTGCAGCGTCGCGGATCTCGGTCGCGGCACCGCGATTTGGGGAAGCTCCCCCATGTCCGCCGGCACGTCGAGGGGCCCGCGCCGGCGCCAGCGGGTGGAGCCACCTCGAACTGGGCCGCGTAACCCCAAAGGATTATTAGATGGGCGTACAGCCCCTCTTCCCCTCCCCCGAAAGGGGTGGGTGGGTGGGTGGGTAAGACAGACTGACTCGAGTTAGTCACGTGAGCGGCAACGACCCCACAACCATGCATCTATACACAAGTATGTTTTGTATGGCTGTTTGTTTCGGTGTGCCTCATTGTCGTCATGGCATGTCCACTGCTCTTGCGTCTCTTCAGCCTTGTTTCTCTGTTTGCCTGTTGTGTGTGTGCGTGTGTGTGTTTCTGGAATCGTACAAGGGGGAGGGTCGACGTTGATGTAGCCTACTCCGATACTCTCGTTTTCTTACGTTGCTGTATGATGGCTGGTCTCTCTCTCTCTTCTTTCCATTTTTTTTTCTGTCTGTCGGTGATCCCGTGTTATGCGTTGCGTTTTATCAACCTCTGCCACTATCCCTCGTCCCCCCCCACGCCCATGTGTTTGTGCCCTTGTGAGCCGTGCGTCGTTCGGTTCATGATCGGTGTGCCAAAGGGGGGAGATGCCGTCATGTTTTCTTTTTTGAAGGGGTTTGGGGGGGGAGGGGGGATGACGCCAGCAGAGAAAAAGTAAGGAAACAGCCAATATGCGATCATCAAAAGATAACTGTGAGGGGTGGGGTGGGGTGGGGGTGGTCCCACAGACGGCATCCCAATCACGGTGGAGGGCGTTGCGCGTGGCTGTGGCAACGTCGCAGCTGTTGTAAACGTGACAGCAGGTCCATGTTTCTTCCCAAGCCCCGACGTGCAACATTTGCGCCGGGGGTGGAGATGAGACTAAAAATAATCACTACTGTCTTTCGGAGGGTGCGGCTCTGTCGAAGGGGCTTGTCTGTAGTAGCGCATGGGCGAGCGCTCTGGCCTTATTGCATCTCTGTACGTGTGCGTGATCGTGATGAGCAGAGTTCTTCATGGTCGCTCTTTCGCCGCCGTCGGCAGTGCAGGCTGCAGTGGACTGTCATACCGCCCCACCTCCTCCCCGCCCCCTGCTGCCGCCTGCTCGCTTTTCTGTCGCTCCACTTCTCTTTGCCCCACACTCTTGTCACATCCCTCATTTGCTGCACAGCTCTGCGTCGACAAAAAAAAAAACGGTTCTTTAGTTTTACTTTCGTACGACCCCTGAGAGTGTCGACGCGATAACAGTGCGAGCAGAAGCAAGCAAGCGCGCAGACACACGTACGCTGAGAGTCGGCAGCGGGACGGGGGAGTGTGTGCGTGTGCGTGCGAGAAGCTGAGAGCAGGATTGGTAGAGAAGGTTCACGGAGTGAGACTCTTGCTGCATGGCACTCACAGCGCACTGACCTTCCTTTGTGCTCCACATCGGTTCTTGCCTCCCACTCTACTTTTCACTTTTCACTTTTTTTCCTTTTTTCAGTGCCTCTTCTTCTGCGACGCACTCTGCGCGATGCCGGTAGAAATCGCCAACAGCGACGACGTGGACTTCTCGCAGTACTGCGTATTGCAGAGCAATGATCACCCGCCTGTAGAGTTCAAGGTGTCGCGCGAGTCGGCCAAGATGTCAGGGCTGCTCAAGGACATGCTGGACGATCAAGAGGGCAGTGAGGCGATCATCCCCATTCCGAACGTGTCCGGTCAGACGCTTCGGCTGGTACTGGAGTACATGGAGTACCACTGCGGCAACCCTGCCCAACCCATCGAGAAGCCGCTCAAGACGACGATCGACTCGCTCGTGTGCGAGTGGGACAGCAACTTTCTTTTTAAGCAGCTTCTCAAAGATGGCGACGAGAAGCAGCACGAGGTGCTGATCGACGTCATCATGGCCGCAAATTTTTTGAACGTACGGGATTTGCTCGAACTGACGTGTGCCTGTGTCGCCAGCATGATACGGGGAAAGACGGCGGAGCAGATTCGTGAGCTCTTCAACATCGAGAACGATTTTACACCAGAGGAAGAAGAGAAGATTCGAGAGGAAAACCGCTGGTGCGAGGAGTCCTAAGGTGGAAGGGGGCATCTCTGGAACGGACGCCCCATCTCTTCCCCCTTCTCTTCCCCCTTCCCTCCCTCGTCCTCCGTCCTCCGTCCCCCCGTCCTCCCCCCCTACAGCGTGCGCTTTAGAGGCCGGCTCTTCTCTCTCTGTGTGTGTGTCGTTGTCGTTGTCGTTGCTGTTTGTCTTTTCCCTGTATTGAAGCGTACCAGTCCACGTGTGTCTGGATCTATCTGCGTACCTTGGGGTCTGACGTTTGCTTCAACTTTGTATTGCGTGGGTTAGGTCGGTGATATGTACGTTTCATTCTTCAATGACAACTTTTTTTTCCTTCCCACTTTCTCTTCTCGGCCACCTCTCCGCATTGCTTTCTTTTCTTTTGTTGTTGTTGTTGTTTCGCTTGTTTCGGTGTGGCTGTCGTGGGTTTCGGGCCTCTCTCAACAAATTTCTTACGTTCGCCGAGTGTCATGGATCGTCTGCGGCGTTTGTTTTTGCCTTTTCCACTGTTACACCGTAACAGTGTCGGGTGCAATAGTGAAGAGTTTGTTTTTTTCTTTGCCTCTTGGTGTGGCTGATGTGCTTCCGCTCTCGCCTGTCTACGCGGAGGTGCCGACTGGTGCGGGTATAAGCGGCAAGCGTGTGTGTATGCGTTAGGAGCCGATCGCTGTAGGCGAAAGGTGCGCTCCCATGGCCATTCCTCGATCACCACCTCGCGCTCACCCCCTTCGCTTTGTCCCTTCACTTTTTTTTTTTCACGAGTGGGGTTTGTCGGACACGCGTGTGCGGATCGGTATTATCTGGAACGCTGGCAAGTTAGGGATGTATAGACGCGGGGCCGCAGAGAGACCAGCTTTGGTTCGTGCGTTCCGGGGTGGAGGAGGGAAGGGGTGGCGGTGTCCTGCATTGAGACGCCTGTCCCACGTGCACGCGCACACTCTCCTTCAGGCTTCCGTGAGTCCAGTGAATACTAATGGGCAGAGTTTCTGTTGTTGTTGATCACTACGCGCGAGTGTGAGACGAGGCTGTGTAGTCGTGTCCCCCTGTGCGCATGGTTTGGGTTCTCGGATCAGCTCAGCATCCTTTCGTTACCGTTGTCCCGTCTGTCGTCTTATTGTGCTTCTTTCCCTCTTATCACGACCTCCTGTTCACTACGGCTTCTCTCATATCCCAGAAGCGCGGCGTGACAGAGGCTTTGCGATGTTGCGCCCTGCACGCGAGTGGCGGTGATGGTGGGTGGACCCGTTCTCTCCCCCAATAATCGTTGCGATGCAGACTCTGAAGGATCACCCTCATGTCAGACAATCCTTTCTCGTCCCGCATGGATGTGTACGCTCTCTGTACTGTACACGAGCGGACACGGACCGACGCGCGCGCACACACATACACCTACACTAAAAAGGGGGAATAATACGAGGGACGAAGAGCGGTAGCAAAGGAGGCAACGGGAAGGCGTCTAACTGGTCCCGTGCGTGGCCGCTCCACCAAAAAAAAAAAGGACTGTGGGCTCAGTTATATTCAAAAAAGAGAGACAGGCATAACCACCACCACCGTCATCACAAAGCAGAACAACAAGGGCAAAGGAAAAAAAGCGAAGCAAGGGGACAACACCACCCGATATGCACACACACACATCACAGAGCGAGGCGTGCTACTGTGTGTGTGTGTGTGTGTGTGTGTGTGTGTAAAGGACGAGTTGCGAGAAGGGGATTTTTCTCTCCCTTTTTTTTTCTTTCACGCTGATGTTGAAGTTTGATGGTGATGATGATGATGGCGCTGCGTTTTTTATTATTATTATTGTTTTTCCATGCCTTCCTCCTCTTTTTTTTTTGTGTGTGTGTTTTCTTTTTTTCTCTCTCCCACTCAGCACCCTGTTCACGTTTCATTGATATATATATACATATAGATGTACATATATATATATATCATGTATGTATGTGTATATGTGTGCGTATATCATGGCCACGCTCCCCTCTCCTCCCCGTCTCTTCATCTGAGTTCGTTGGTTTGGTTCGTTTTACGGTTTAGTTTAAGAAAAAAGAAATGAAGTGCCCCGCGCGCGCGCACAACAACAACAACAGCCGTTTCCTTCATCTCCACCTCTCCACACAAAATTTGGAGTAGCGGGAAGGGAGGGGGGGGGGCAAAAAAGTGTGTCCCCACCCCTCCGCAATGGCGATGAGGCGCCAGGGAGGGGGGAAGAGAGGCGTTGAGGACGTCAAGCTCCACGCGCGTCTTTCATTGCGATGATTAATGAAACTCCTATTGCATCCCCTGCTATTCGATACTGATGTCTGTCGACGGTTCTCTCTCGTCGAGGGGACCGTCAACTGGTCTAGCTACAATGTTGCACTCTCCCTTCCCTGTATCTTCTATTTTTCTCCGCCACGTGCTGTGCCCAAAGACCATCTCGACGATAGTTTTACATGGTGCACCCGTAATCCCCCCCCCTCCTCCATTGGCGCAACACAGAGAACTCACGGCACTGCTCATCACCTTGCTTCCTTCTTCTCTATCGGTGGAGCTTGGCATCCTCATGGCATTGAATGTCAAACATGAGGATTTGCTTTCGGGAGGACTTCGATGTGATGCTCTCTCTCTTTTTCTGCCCATCGACTCTTTGTGGGTCTCCATCTCAGCACATGCGTTTCACAATCGCTGCTAATGCCCCGAGGGGCTCAAACTGTGTTGCCAGACGCTGTGAGTGGCGACTTGCATGTGCGCAGTGACCCGGCTGCTCTCATCCACTCCTGCGTCTGCCCCCCCCCCCCTCCCTCTCCCCCGAATCAACACCTATCCTTTGTCCTCCGTGTGTTGCTCGCCTTTTCACTTTATTTTGTCGGTTCTCCACTGCGCCCGTGTGGCGGTTTTCTTTTTCCAGGGTTTTTGTTGCTGCTATTTTTTTTTTCCTCTTCGGCAGGAGGAGGGGACGGTGTACACTCTCAGCTGACAGAAAACAAAACGAAGATCGCAGCCGTTATTGCAGAGGTTGCGATATATACCGCAGAAGTAATACCGCGCGCGCGCACACACAAACAACAAACGAAACACCATACCGACTGAGAAGGACACCCATGCCACTCGAAAGGCCTCGGTCTGTCCCGAGCTCACCTTTGCATACTCACGTAATTCGTCTGTGCGCCGTGCGTGCCTCCGAGCAGAGCTCACACGCCTCTTGCCCTCAATGCCTTTTCTGCTCCCTGCCTCGAATCGCTTTAAGTGTTTCGCAACTCCATCGTTTTGGTGGTCGATGAATCACAGCAAAGCGAACACACAACACAGCGCATAGGCGCAGTACCAGGGCCACCCACAACCTCGACATATTTTTCCTTGCCGTGGGCGTTGCCGTGTGGCACCTTTGTTGATGGTGAATCGCAGGGTGCTATGGAACGCGCATTTTAGGCTTGTGCAGGAGCGCTGTCTCTCATCGAGTTGGTGTCGCTCCCCAATTGTCCACAAAACACTGGCGCAGTGCGTTTCGAGAAGTTAGCAGCCGACCGCTCCGCACCTCTGCTGCCGGTTCTCATCTACCCCCGCCCCGCCCTCCCCCCCTTGTCTCTTCCCCCCCCCCCTCCGCCTTCGACTCTCTTGGAGAGCTGTACGTGGTCTTGCTTCTCACTTTTGTTTCCTGGTGACTCTTCGGGTGCGCTCAGCTCTCTCGCGACGGCGCGCTTTGCCGCTTTCTGAGTCTCGCCTGCCATCACCACCACCTCCCCTCCCCTCTTCTCATCCTCCTCCCTTACGCTATTCTTCGCCGCCGTTATCATTGGATGGCGGTGGCTGGTGGTGTTCCCCCCCCCTACCCCGTTGTTTTCTGTTTCGCCTGCTTCCACCGTGGCACCTTCGATAGATCGATCCAAGCGCCTTCCCGAGAAGTGCAGCGCCGCTTCCAAGTCGGACTGATTGAGGCCTTCTCACGTCGATAAGTCTCTCGACTCACCGAAGAGGATTGATGGCGAGGAAGCCGCTGGTAGGGACAAGCACGACACTCAGCACCCGGCCGAGAGTGAGCGTGATGCCTGACTGGCCGCCGAACCTCCTGCACCGGTTCTTTTTTCATCAGACGAGTTTTCTACCTACGTGGAGGAGGACGAGGGTGTCCTGACCAGGCTATGGCGCAGCTCGTCACCGACATGCACTCCTTTGGCAGCTCCGGCGCAGCGAACCGAAGCTGGTACTCATCGTCGAAAAGGCGTGCCGGCTTGGGCACTACGCGTCGCAATGAGTTGACAAGCCGGGCAGTGAAGTTTACCGATGCTGGCAAGCTGGAGATGGACGGAGTCGATAGCGATCTCTCCCCCCGCACCAGTGACACCGGCAGCACATCAGAGCTGAACTCGAACACGGGCAGTAGTTTGTCCCGAGGGGATGGCCGAGGCTTTAGCGATACCCACAATGGGCTTTTGCGTGTGTCTTTCATGGACCAGCTATTCGCCACAGTCGAACGATCGACGCGACAGCTTTGGCGACGCAAGCTCGATCTTTTTTTCGAGATCACGGTCCCTCTGGTCTTTGTTACAATTTCGATTGCTTTGTGGGCGATCTGGGGAACGGAGAGAGTGAGGGAGATCTCGTATCTTGAGGAGGGCCTTCAGTCTCGAGGTATCGGAGCGGCTGGTCTTCACGCACCTTTGACGCACGACTTCACATGCATGAAGCAACCTGCTGGGACACCGACGGTGGCGGAGTTCGTGCGTTGCGAGCCTTTGGAGTTCCCTGTCTGCGACCCTGTCACTCGAGAATGTGAAATACAGAGCGAGATAAACTTCATCTGCGATGGCGACTCAAGACTGCTACCGCTTCCTGCGGGATACGAGGTCTGCCGTGTGAACTACGCGTGGGCGGATCTGATGGAACAAAGCCTATTGACGTATTGGCGTTGGCTGTCAGCTGTCCCCACTCTTGACGTCCTGATCAGTCTCCAATGGACTGCGCTGTCTGCGTACCGTCACATGATCCACTTCATCTCCTCCACCATGGCCGGGCTTTCCTCAAACACACGATATAGCGCGGTGCTGTGTAGCGGGAACCTCTACTTTGTTGGCGAGGAGAGCGTGACGTCAGAACTCATCGCATACATGAACGACATCTCTGAACTGTTTCACTACGTGACGAACTTCAAAGTGTACAGCAGTGTGGCTGAGGTGCGTCGCTCGCTCGGTGATGGGGAACGATTGTGGGCGGTGGTGGAACTGCGCCGGATCAGTCACACGGCACTCGACCTTGTGCTGCACATGAACAACTCCGCGCTGCCGTCGTTTGCGACCACGTACGACGAGTCGTTCAGTGGTGGCGTTCTGTTCGACACAGCAGAGCTGTACATGCTCTCTGGCTTCAACACGCTGCAGCAGGTGGTGTCTGAGTTCTACCTCAACAAATATCACCAAGCCCAGATGAACATGACGCAGCTTATGGTGGCCGCGGCCACGCCAGAGTACAAACGCGTGCCGTTACTACAGCAATCGCGGGAGATCCTCCCGCTCATCTTCACACTTGCATTCCTTTACAGGGTGTCGCAACAGGCAAAGCGTATCGTACTAGAGAAGGAGCTGCGGATCCAAGAGGCTATGCTGATCATGGGTCTCAATAAGTGGACTCTGTACGTGAGCGAGTTGATTATGCAAGTAGCTCTTCTTGTGCCCACCTGTGGTCTCTGCGCCGCAATGCTGAGGTTGACATATGTCACGAAGAGCGATGTGCTGCTGCTATACCTGGTCTTCTTCCTCTTCGCCCTCACGACGATCCCTCTCTCAGGGATGATTGCCGCTTTCTTCAGCAAAGCTCACCTGGTGTCGGTATCGGCACCCGTGATTTACTTCATCTTGGTGATCCCGATCTTCGCTATGAGGAACGTGCAGGGCTGGGTGGTGAGTGTCGTCTCTGTCCTTTCCCCTAGCGGCTTTGCGGCGGCACTCGACCTATTTCTCCTTCACGAGACTGGGAGCGGGTGCAGTGCAACCGATATGACATCGAATAATGACAACCCGAACCTTGCAATCCTGCTTGGCATCTTGGGGGCGGACTTCGTTTTGTACAACGTGCTGATGCTCTACCTCGACAAGGTCATGCCAAAGCAGTGGGGTACGCCAAAGCACCCGCTTTTTTTCATAATCGACCCCATAAAGTGGTTGGGGAACTCCCAGCAGATTCGCCTCGGGGGCGGCCTCGACGGGCGCGCGGAGAGCGGCGTGTTCGAGGACGAGGACGAGGGCGAGGGCGAGGGGGACGTGGTGATACTGGACGGTCTGCGGAAGGTGTATTCGCGCGGTGGAAAGACGTTCATTGCGGTGAACAACCTCTACTGGGGGATGCGCGAGGGCGAGATCACCGTGCTGCTGGGTCACAACGGCGCGGGCAAAACGACGGTGCTGGACATGATGACGGGGATGGTGGAGCCGGACGAGGGCGACTGCTACGTCTACGGCAACTCTGTGCGCACTGAGTTGGACCAGGTGCGCCGTCAGATCGGCTACTGTCCGCAGCACAACATCCTGTGGGAGGAGCTCACGTGCCGCGACCACCTGGAGTTCTTTGGACGCATCAAAGGGCTGCGGGGGTGGGAGCTGGAGGACGCGGTATGCCGGATGCTTTACGAGACCAACATGTTGGACAAGATGGACCAGCCGGTGAAGAGCCTGTCCGGTGGGCAGAAGCGGAAGCTGTCAATGTCCATCGCGTTTGTTGGCCGGTCCCGTGTTGTACTCCTCGACGAGCCGACTGCTGGGCTGGACGCTGGAGCCCGGCGGCAGACGTGGGAGTTAGTAAAGCGCATGTCCGAGGCGCACACGATAATGCTGACGACGCACTACATGGACGAGGCGGACCTGCTGGGCCACAAAATTGGCATCATGAGCCGAGGGAGGCTGAAGTGCTCTGGCAGCAGCGTCTTTCTCAAGAGTCACCTTGGCCTAGGGTACACCATTCTCATCTCTGTCGACCCCGAGCTGGAGTTTGAGGCGGTGGACGACGTGGTGCTGGAGTCGATAAATGGCGCGAAGCTTCTGAGGCGGAACGGGTGTGAGCTGTCGTATCAGCTGCCTGCGCAGAGCGCTAGCCAGTTCCCTTTGCTGCTGAACGCGATTGACTCTGTCGAGGCCGACGGCGTCCGTGGCTACACACTAGCGGCAACGACACTAGAAGAAGTATTCCTGACGGTGTCGGAGGAGGACATCAAAGGGCACAGTGAGGATGTCACGCAGGAGAGTATAGGGCTTATTTGGAATTGCGAGGTGATGTCGTCGACGGTGTGGTCGCAGTTCCGGGCGATGATGAGGAAGCGTTTCTGTTGCGCGCTTCGGGACCGCAAGATGCAGTGCTTCCAAGTTGTGTGCCCGGTGATGTGCATCCTCATTGCGATGCTGCTTCATCTCGTGCAGTACCGTGACCCCCAATCACTTGTGTATGATTACTCGATGTTTCAAAGGGGGACGAGAGCGGTGGTGGACACGGCGTTTTGTGACGTGATGTGGGGCAGCACGCCTGTGACGGAGGGCTTTGAGGTGCGCGAGACTCACTATAAGAGTGCGCTGTTGCTATCGAACTACCTCCAAGACACCTGGTACACTCATACTGCCCCTCGCTACGGTGCTGTGTCGTGCCTCGATCGGAACATGACAGCACTGCTGATGATCAATGGGGAGTGGCGCCACACAAATGTGAATGTGTTGATGTACAACTCTTCTTCGCACCACCAGGCTGGGCTAAACTTGGCGACATACTACGACCTGTTCCTCAAGCAGTTCCTGGGCAGCGACAGCGCCTTCATGCAGTACACGGTAAAGCTCCTCAATAAGCCATCCGGCGTCTCAGAACTTGGTTTCATCATCACTGGCACACTAGTGATGATCCCGCTTACGTTTGTGCCAGCCAACCCTATCGCATGGGTGGTGAAGGAGCGGCAATGCGGGTCTCGACACTTGCAGAATATGTCTGGGCTGAGTTTCTTTGTGTACTGGTCGTCGAACTTTGTCTTTGACATGGCCGCGTACCTTCTAACGGCACTGCTGTACATACTCGTCTTCACCATATTCGATTGGCAGGAGTTCATCGGACCTAGTCGCGTTGGTGGCACGTTCGTGTTGCTGATTGTCTACGGGCTAACGAGCACTGTTGGCGCGTACGCCCTGAACTTCTTGTTCAAGGAGCACTCCTCTGCTCAGATGATCGTGATGGGCCTGAGCTTTGTTTCAGGGTTCCTGCTATTGATGCTGGTGTATGTGCTATCCTTGAGCGCGAAAAGCACGGAGACATCAGACTACATGCGGTGGTTCTTCCGCGTGGTCCCGTCGTTTTGCATCGGCGATGGACTTATCCAGATGTTGATCCTGGACAGCAAGTTGGCCCTCGGTACGGCGACAAGTCTGTGGGACATGAACCAGCTGGGGTGGCCGCTTGTGTACATGGCGGTGGAGTTCCCCATGTTTTGGCTGATTACGCTTCTTTTGGATCACCCCGCAGTGGCACAGCTCGCGCAACGGCTGCGCTACCGTCGTGATGCCGAGCCGATCCCCCTAAGCGACGAGGACTCGGACGTGGAGGAGGAGAGGGAGGGTGTGTACGCGGCAGCGTACGCTGGTGGCATGACGGAGGATGTTTTGCGCGTGATGAACCTGCAGAAGCGGTACAGCAACGGGAACATAGCGGTGAAGGGCATCACATTCTCGATCTTCCCTGGTGAGGTCTTCGCGTTGTTGGGGACGAACGGCGCGGGAAAGACGACGACCATTTCGATGTTGTGCGAGCGGTTCTTGCCCACGGGGGGCAGCGCGTGCGTGTGCGGGTATGACATTGTCAATCAAAGCCAGGAGGCGCTGCAGTGTATTGGATACTGTCCACAGTTCGACGCGACGCTGGACCTCCTGACGGTGGAGGAGCAACTCCAGATGTACGCTGGGATTCGCGGAGTCGTGCGCGCGGAGTGGCCTGCCCTGGTGGACGTGCTGTGCACGCTGTGCGGGCTGACGGTGTACCGCAAGACAGTAACGGGCGCGCTGTCAGGGGGCAACCGACGCAAGCTGTCTGTCGCGATAGCGTTGGTGGGGGGCCCACAAGTAGTGTTCCTGGACGAACCGTCTGCCGGCATGGACCCTGTGGCACGGCGTGGGATGTGGACTGCGATCCAGCGCACCGCTGGGCACTGCTCGGTTGTGCTGACGACGCACCACCTGGAGGAGGTGGAGGTACTGGCGGACATTGTCGCTATTATGGTGCGTGGGCACGTGCGGTGTATTGGCGACAAGGTGCACCTAAAGAATAAGTTTGGGAATGCCTTCGAGGTGAGCGTGTGGCTTGCATCAGCCAGGTATGCGGAGTCTTTCCTCTCCTTCATGAGGGTGGAGTTTAGTGACGCTGTGATGGTCGAAGAGAAACATCGGCGCTTCGTATTTCAACTGCCGCGGGACCGTGGCTTTGGCAACGTTTTCGAGACATTGCAGGCGAACAAGAGTCCGCTGCACATCACGGACTACAGCGTATCGCAGACATCCATTGAGCAGATTTTTCTTCGCGTTTCCGAGGCGGCGCGTGTTAGCCGCTGAAGAAAAATATGTCTGCACACACATTACATACACACGTGCATATGTATATATATATATATGTATTATGTTGTGTATTGTGTGTGTATTGAAGGCACAGGTTAGAACACCAACACAGGCTGGCACACAGACGCCGTTCTATTGTGAACGGCGGGGTTGATCGTAGGGGGGGGGGTTGGCGACAATACATCAATAAAAGACGCGAAGCTGCTCGAGACCGTACACCCTACCGAGTAGTTCTCGTCTCTACGTGAAGACGTGAGACGCTGCGTCGACTATCTCATAGCCTCCAGCGTTTTTTTTTTCTGTTTTTGGTACATCCTGCAGTTGGGGTGCCGACCGACTGTGGTGAGCATCCTGGCGCTCGAGCTCGTGTTCTTGTATTCTCCGGCGAGGGTGTCTCCCCCCTGAGTTGTTTCGTACTGTGAGTGTTGTGCATTACCTTTGCAATAAACTCACTGGAACATGCAGGGGTCTGGCGCCTGGTCTGTATAGTATTCGTCCACATTTGGCTCCGTGACACTTTTTTGTTTTTCGTTTTGACACAACGCTCTCTTCCCTCTCTGTTTATTAATCCACTCCTCTCCTCTCTTCTCTCTCTCCCCCTCCCTCACCCCCGGCATGGAGAGGTGAGGTGGGGAGGAAGGAGTTGGGAGGAGGGGGGGCACACGACTGCTTGTTTTTTTTTGTGTGTGTATAGGTAAAAGGCCTGTGCTCTGTTTTGAGCTCATTTTTTTTAGTATTTTTCTTCCCCTGCTGTGCTGGTGTCTATCCCTGCGTGATTGTTGATGTGCACGATATTCAGGGCATACTGCCGACTTACCCCTCGAGGATGCGATTTGAAAAAAAAATTTTGTTTTCATCGGTGTCTATTTCGTTTCGCAAATATATATTTTTATTTTTTCACCCTGTGCAGTATTATTTGTGTGTGTGTGTCTCTACGATGCGCTCCATCACGCGCCCTACACTCCTCAACATTTGTTTTCACTTTTGTCTTGAATGAGACCTCTCTGTGTACAAGCATACATGTATGTGTATTTGTGTCATGATCATAATAATAATAATCCTTTTATTTATACACATATATATACATATATACATATATATGTACACATATATACATGTGTTTATGTCTTCCTTCTTTCCTCAGTGGTTTTTGTGCATTTTGTTTTTCGTTTTCTCATTCCGCGGTGCATGTGTCTGTGTGTGTATACATGTATACATCTATACATGTGTGTATATATATCTGTGTCTGTGTGTGATGTAGAGACATGTATTCATGTGTGTTTCTCCTCGTTTTTATTCGCTGTCGTTGTATTTCTCCTGTGGGGCATTTTTGCTGCCTTGCCTGAAATGCCTGTTTTTGCAGCTCTGTTGTGTCTCGGTGTGACTTTGGTGCCCTCTTGGGACTCGAGGTGCGGGAAGGAGTCGCGCGGAGGAGTCCAGCACCATCCTTTCTAGAGAAAAAAAAAGAAAATATATAAACGCCGTCCCCGGGGCTTTCTGCAGACGCCGAAGTAGTGCTGGGATCGACAGGATCAGGTCCCTGCATGGGGAGGCAAACCGGGTCCCAGTTATTGTTACTGATGGCAGCGATCCAGGTGTTCCCTAGTGTCACGTCAGGGCGACCTGGGACGGTGGGCGTGCGTGCAGTTCTCATTGGAGTAGCTCATGTGCCCGAGCGACATGAGGGGCATCTCACTGTTTCCTTAATGTCCACTGACGGGAGGAGGGGGGGGCACAGGAGTGGCAGTGGGTAGCCCCAGCCACCCCAACGATTGCACCACGTGGCGAACAGCATGTTGGGCGCGTGCGTGAGAGACTACCTGTGAGGAGCTTTGGCTAAGAAAGAGGTCGCGCTCGGACACTTGAGTAGGTATCTCTGCAGCGTGTGGCTACGACTACTTGACACCTCATTGACAGCCAGTAGACCCGCCATACAGTGAAGTGTGAGGCTCAACTGCTGCGCTGTTTGGCGGAATAAAGTTGGTCGCGGTGGAAAAACAAAAAATGGAGTCCCTCTCCTGTCCCTGGTGTCATTTGTATCGTGTGTGCCGTGTGCGTGTGTGTGTGATCGCTGTACCGTCAAACGTACATGTCGGATGCTCGAGCCACCACCACCACCACCACCACCACCGCTGTCTTTGTGGAAAAGATTTGACTTGCAAACACCGCTTCACGGGGTATGTTGTTGGTTGGTTGTCTGCCATTGCTCGCCTCTCATCATCACCAATCTCCTCTTTATTGATTGATTGTTTTTTTTTTCTGTGTGTGTGTGGGGTTATCACCCATCTCCCTCTCCCTCATTTCGGTGTTGCTGTGGCTCTTGTCTGTCTCTGCGTGTGCCTATCGGTGTATCGGCGGTCTCCCTCTTCCGCCCCGGCCGTCTTTTTTTATGCCTCACAAAGACGCTGGTGTCCACCTCGCAGGAGACACCCGCACACTTTTCATTAGCGCAATCTCGCTGATTCTCTTCATCTTGTTCTCGAGCCCCTTCGAGTGCCCAGAAATGGCTAGGAAACCTACGAGCTCATGCCGCAGCGTCTCCTTAGGTCCCGGCAGCGATGGCAGATACAAGCGCACCCACATCGCCAAAGGAAGCAGCTTCACGGATCAGTTGCTTGCAATCCTTCACCGCACCTTCCGTCAGACGCTGCGCGCCAAGGTGCTGTTGCTCACGGAGATAGTGCTGCCTCTCATGTTCATCGTCATTACGCTGATCTTATGGGGATTGTGGCCTCCTTTCGGAGGCCGTGCAAGGCAGTTCATCGACTACAGCCCCTACGCATCCTCCGCTGCTACGCTACATAAACAGCTCGCCTGCTACAATGGTTCAGAGGGGGCACCCATTCCTGGACTCTGCGATTGTTCATGGATTTCAGTGTTTACCAGCTACACGGTCTCGTGCGCCGGCAACTACGACACAGTCCCCTACAAGCATCTCTGCTATGTCGACCTTCCGTTTGACTCCAGCAACACCACCGTCAACGGCTACGCTGTTGGTGAGATCAAGGGGGCTAACAAGGTGGTACAGCTGTGGATCGGCTCCTACAATTCGACTCTGTTTGTGATCCCGACGCTGGATGAGGTGATTATATTCCAGTGGCTGGCTCGAATAGGCCGGCCAACCGCCAAGGGCGATGGTAATCTCCTCTCTTCTAGCATCGCAGCTGGCTTGCTTCCCAACTCGAAGCAATCCGCGATCATGTGTTCCGGCGCTCTGTACTTTGTGGGGACGCCGGCGCAGGTAACTCCGCTGCTTGAGTACTTCCGAAAAGAGTCGGTGTTATTCGACGACGTCTACGGTGGCACCTACGCAACCTCCGAGGAGGCGGAGGCCAGGGTGCGCGCTACAGAGCTCAACTGGGCCATTGTCGAACTCAACGCCTTCGATGCGAACATGTTTGATGTGAGTATCCGCATGAACTCGACCGCGCTACCGACTTTTGATCTTCCATACGACCCGAGCTACGGCGGCGGCTTCTACAGCAGTCGCGCGGACCTCTACGCCGTGGCGGGATTTCTCTCGTTGCAGCAGATCATCACTGAGCACTACCTGAGGCTGGTCGTAGGGGATGTTGTCATCGACAAGGACTTACCGGTAGATCACTACATGGCTGTGGCGGGCTACATAAATTTTGTCACACAGCCGCTCCTCACCGTGGCCGGCATCCTGTTACCTCTCATCTTTGTCATGGCGTATCTCTACCCCGTCTCGCAGTTGACAAAGCGTATCGTGCTGGAGAAGGAGTTGCGCATTCGGGAGGCTATGCAGATCATGGGGCTCGGCAACGCCCCGATATACACTTCGTGGTACATTACCTTTTTTTTGCCCAACTTCCTTGTCGCAATTATCAGTCTTGTCGCGATTCGGCTGACGTACATCACGACCACGAACATCCTCATTCTACTTCTTGTGCACTTCATTTACCTCGTCACCTGTGTGCCACTTGCCGGCTTCTACTCAGCTTTCTTCAGCAAGGCCCGCCTTGCCTCTCTGCTAACACCGCTGCTTTACTTTGTGTTTGCCATGCCGGTGTTCGCGATCGAGAGCGCCAACACTGCCGCTATTACCGTCTTCTGCATCTTTCCGCCCACGGCGTACGCTGTCACGATACTTGGCATCATACATCACGAAATCGCTGGTGGCTTTTCCGACGCCAGCTGGCACGACGTCCTCGATACACCGCCGGTCTCTCTCTCCATCACCATGATGGCAGTGGACTTTGTTTTGTACAACGTGCTGATGCTCTACCTCGACAAGGTCATGCCAAAGCAGTGGGGTACGCCAAAGCACCCGCTTTTTTTCATAATCGACCCCATAAAGTGGTTGGGGAACTCCCAGCAGATTCGCCTCGGGGGCGGCCTCGACGGGCGCGCGGAGAGCGGCGTGTTCGAGGACGAGGGCGAGGGCGAGGGCGAGGGGGACGTGGTGATACTGGACGGTCTGCGGAAGGTGTATTCGCGCGGTGGAAAGACGTTCATTGCGGTGAACAACCTCTACTGGGGGATGCGCGAGGGCGAGATCACCGTGCTGCTGGGTCACAACGGCGCGGGCAAAACGACGGTGCTGGACATGATGACGGGGATGGTGGAGCCGGACGAGGGCGACTGCTACGTCTACGGCAACTCTGTGCGCACTGAGTTGGACCAGGTGCGCCGTCAGATCGGCTACTGTCCGCAGCACAACATCCTGTGGGAGGAGCTCACGTGCCGCGACCACCTGGAGTTTTTTGGACGCATCAAAGGGCTGCGGGGGTGGGAGCTGGAGGACGCGGTATGCCGGATGCTTTACGAGACCAACATGTTGGACAAGATGGACCAGCCGGTGAAGAGCCTGTCCGGTGGGCAGAAGCGCAAGTTGTCCGTGTCCGTCGCATTCGTGGCGTGCAGCCGGCTCGTCTTCCTTGATGAACCAACGGCGGGCATGGATGTCGGCGCCCGCCGGTACACGTGGGAGCTGCTGCGGCGCATGTCCGAGAAGCACACGATAATGCTGACGACGCACTACATGGACGAGGCGGACCTGCTGGGCCACAAAATTGGCATCATGAGCCGAGGGAGGCTGAAGTGTTCCGGCAGCAGCGTCTTTCTCAAGAGTCACCTTGGCCTAGGGTACAGCATTACGATGTCCCTCCAAAACGGTTCTTCCTCGGAGCGAGTCTCAGAGTTAGTGAGGTCATCAGTGAATGGCGCTCGCGAGGTGGGTGTGAACGGGAGTGAGGTGATGTACCGCCTCCCTGATAAGAGCGTGCTGCAGTTCCCTGCGTTTCTGGACCGTCTGGAGGCCTTCCAAAACGAGCTCGGCGTTCGCGGCTACTCTCTATCGGCGACGACGCTTGAAGAGGTGTTTCTGCGCGTTTCTAGCGAAGACGTTGAGCGGGAACACACTGAAGATCCATCGACGCTGATCAGTGCAGATGTTCTCTCTGCGCAGGAGAATCTTATCTGGAGCTGCGGACTGGTCTCGGGGCGCAAGGCCTTGTTGTGGTCGCAGTTCAAGGCAACAATGACGAAGCGCTTCTGGAACGGAATGCGAGACCGCAAGATGCAGTTCTTTCAGATTGTCTGCCCGGTTGTTTGTATTCTGATCGCAATGCTCCTCTCACTCATTTCCCTCGCCAGTGCCGACTCCATCACGTTGAACAAAGACATCTATCCCGGCGAAGCTCTTGTGGACATGAGCGGGTGCGATGAGATGCTCGGCCGCAACGCCTTGTTCGACACGTTCACGGTGCGTCACTCGAGGTATATGAACGCGCTGAACTTGTCCATGTACATGGTCGACACGTTTCTGTTTGAGCCGATGCTACGCGTCGAGGGGCTCATGTGCCGCGACCCTGATTGGGCAAACTCAGTCAAGGCCCCAAACAACGTGATACATATCTTGAACTCGTCCACGTATCACCAGGGGCCTATTTCCATGAACTCGGTCTACCAGGCGCTCTATAAGAAGTACACGGGCAAAGACGCTCGTTTTAGGCTCGCGGCTGGTACGATGCCGCGGAGTAGAGGGGAAAAAACGATGCAGGACCAACTCAAGACGATACTCATAGGCGCGATTGTCATGATCCCCTTCACTTTTCTACCGTCGAACCCCGTGGCGTGGGTGGTGAAGGAGCGGGAATGCAAGGCACGACACCTACAGAACGTCTCAGGGCTTAGCTTCTACGTGTACTGGCTCTCGAATCTTATTTTTGACATTACCGCCTATCTCATCACCATGTGCCTGGTCCTGCTTATTTTCACTTGTTTTAACCGCGTGGAATACGTGGCTAGCGACCGTATCGGGGCCACGTTTGTGTTGTTTGTAGTATACGGTCTCTCAAGCACGACCACGGGCTACGTGCTCAGCTTCCTATTCGAGGAGCACTCCAACGCGCAGACGATGGTGATGGCCGTCTGTTTTGTGACTGGGTTTCTGCTCGTCATGATCGTTTACATCATGTCCCTGCTTCCTGCGACCATGCAAGCAGGTGTCATTCTGAAGTGGATCACACGCGTCGTGCCGAGCTTCGCCATTGGCGAGGGCATTATCAATATGGCAATGCTGACGCATCAACAGGCGGTTGTGGAAGATTTATCGCCATGGTCGATGGACACGATCGGGTGGGCGTGTGTGTATATGGGGATCGAGTTTCCAGTGTTCTTTGCGATCACCCTCTTCATTGACCACCCTGTAAGGCGCTTGTGGACACAACGCAGGGGCTACAACGCTCATGCAGCGTCTCGGGCTGTGTCGGAGGAAGACTCGGATGTGGAGGAGGTGCGTAGGGCGGTGTACGCAAACGAGGACGACGACGTCAATGATGATATGGTTCGCGTGGTGGACCTGCGCAAGGTGTATCGCAATGGTAAGGAGGCAGTGCGCAACTTGACCTTCTCTGTAGCCCCCGGCGAGGTGTTCGGTTTTCTGGGCACAAACGGTGCGGGCAAGACCACGACAATCGAAATGCTCTGCCAGGATATTATCCCCACCAGCGGCAAGGCGTACGTGTGCGGGTACGACATCGTCGAGGAGAGTGAGGAGGCGCTGAAGTGCATTGGGTACTGCCCGCAGTTTGATGCGACCTTGGATCTACTCACCGTGGAGGAGCACTTGTACCTGTACGCCGGTGTGCGAGGTATTCGGTACGAGGAACGCGCTGGGGTTGTCAGCGCCTTGTTGCGCATCTGCGAGCTCTCGACGTACCGCCACACGACGTCCGCGCAGCTCTCTGGCGGCAACCGGCGTAAACTCTCTGTGGCGCTGTCTTTCATTGGTGGGCCACGCGTCGTTTTTCTTGATGAGCCGTCGGCCGGCATGGACCCCGTCGCGCGCCGCGGTTTGTGGAAAGCCATCGAGAAGGTGGCCAAGAACAGTTCTGTAGTACTGACAACACATCACCTGGAGGAGGTGGAGGCGCTGGCACACCGCGTGGCCATCATGGTCGACGGCGCTCTGCGCTGTATCGGTGACAAGACCCAACTGAAGAACAAGTTTGGCACCGGGTTTGAGATGAGTATTCGTGTCCTGTACGGACACGATACGACACCCTTACTCGACTGGGTGAAGCGCACATTTGCCGAGGCAACACTGAATGAGTGTAAAGGGCAACGATTTGTGTTCACGCTACCTCCCACCATTGGTCCCTCAGAGGTCTTCCGCCTCCTGCAGCACAACAAGGAGAGGTTGGGTATTACGGACTACAGCGTGTCACAGACCTCAATCGAGCAAGTTTTCCTGAAGATCAGTGGGGAGCTGGAAGAGGCAACAGGCTTTGGCCACACACCCCAGGACTATCCCACGCAGACGAGTAGGAGTAGCTCCGTTGTGAATCACTTGAGCTCAGATTCCGCATCATCCGCTTCGTCGTCCAACACCTCTTCGAGATGATACCCTCGTCCTCACGTGAGAGCGCGATGATGCTCGGGGGCGGTAGGGAATGAACTAAATATAGAGGGAATCCACATAGGCGCGTCACTTCGCGCTTGCGTCCGCTAGCCTTGTAAGGGAGTGTTAGTAGTCTTCTTCCCCTCCCCCTCCCCCTCCCCCTCCCCCCCACACACTCACTCTCCCTCCCTCCCTCCATTCCTCCCCTTCCTGAGAACATATCTTGCTCTTGATCAGCTTTCTCTCTTTTGATCGCTTTCTCGAAAAGGGGGGTGCGTAGGAGGAGGGGGACTGCGACGTGCGTTTCGCGTTATTCAGCGGGACGGTTTCATGTGGACAGGCGAACAGTAGAGAATCTCTTTCGATGCGGCGTTTCCTCTCGTCGTCTGTGTGTGTACGTGGGAAGGGGAGGGCGGGAGGGAGGGAGGACGTCTCTCTCTCTTTCCCTCTTTACTTCTTGTCAACCCTCTTGTCTAATATATATTTATTTATATTTATATATGTGTATATTCCTCGTTTGTTTACGTCTCTGGTGCGCGAGTGATGACCCTGTGAGGTCGGTGCCGACAGTGACGATGACACACCGTTCTTTTTGTTTCCCACTATTCGATTCACATGCTCTTCGGCCCCCAATTTTACTCTTGAGGGGAGATGTCGGCACCGATCCACACGCTAATCGGGTTTGGTCTCCCCTTCTGTCGGGTCGTTTTTCTCCCCTTTCCTTTATAATTTCATGTGTCCATTTATTTTTTCTCCGTCCCTTTAAAATGTTTCTATGTGACTCTCCCCTGCGTCCACCATCTCACCTGGAGTGTCTTTGCCTCCTTCCTGTCGAGAAGATGCGTGGACGTGATTGCAGATGGAAGTCCTGTGCAACGACTGCCGAGCGGCATCCATATCAGCTGTGCGTCGATATTGGGATGCTCACATCTGTTCGCGTTTGCATGAGTTTCCTAATTGATTTGGCGGGTGCGCATACGTATGTGTGTATATTCTCTTCTGTTTGTGTGCTCCTCTTTCCCCCTTCCCCCCCTATCCCTATCCCCATCCCTATCCTTCACTGAACATGTCTTGAGCCGCCGTTGTCGACAACGCGATTTGCTACAATGTGTATGTATGTGCGTCTGTCTGCGTCTGCGTAGTTCTTCTGGACTGCTTCTTCCTTCGCTTCGAGCCGTGTCACGTACAGTTGGATCTTCTCTCTCGGTCCTGGAATGAGGCGGGGAGGAGGGGAACGATGACAGGACGAGGGCAGGTGTGTGCGTTTTTTTTTCGTTTCTCGAGTTCTGTACAGTCATCAACACCGATCCCCAGCGATGTGCCCTTTACCTGTTGCCACCCATCAACACTCTTACCTACTTGTTGCTTCTTCCTGCACACATGTGAACACTTTTCCTTCGCACTGTGTGACCTCTCATGCTCTCTGCAGCTGGTGCTCGCCCACCTATGCTCGCCCCCCTTGTCCGCCTCACTCTGGGCAGCCATGAGGGCCGCACTTGTCTTACAAACTCCCTCTCCTCTATTTTTCCTTCTTTCTCTCCCCTGTCATTGTCGTCCGTTGTGCTCCGCGAACCACTCGACCTTTGCGCAAAGAGAGGCGCGTGTCGCGTTTTGGTCAGGGTTTCCCGCGTGTGGAGATCGTGACAACCCCAAGAAACGCCCACTCCCGCCATCACCACGACCCTTTCTCCATGCGCGATGGCGAAGCTTCCGCCGATCTGCGCTCAGTGGAGGCTGATTGACATTGGCCTGAATCTGACAGACAAAATGTACAGCGGCGTGTATAACGGGCACCATCACCACAGCTCAGACATTGAGGCGGTGCTGCGCCGAGCTGTGGAAGTAGGGGTGCACGGCTTGCTTCTTACAGGTGGAAACCTAAGGGAGAGCAACGCTGTGATCGAAATGTGTGCCCGCTACACCTCCGACACGCTGCAGTGCTATTGCACAGTCGGTTGCCACCCGACGCGTTGCCAAGAGTTCATGTCCAATCCAGAAGGATATCTCCAAGCTCTTGATGACCTCATCGAGAAGCACTCCGTCCACGTCGGCGGCTGCGTGGCTGCCGTGGGGGAAATCGGCTTAGACTACGACCGTCTAGTTTTCTGCCCAAAGGAAACTCAAAAGGAGTACTTCGAGAAACAGCTGGTGATGGCGAAGCGGCATCGTCTGCCCCTGTTTTTGCATGAACGCAACACCGCCGGGGACTTCAAGAGGCTGCTCGAACCGCATCTTTCACAGCTTGTTGGGGGCGTGGTCCACAGCTTTACTGGCACCCGAGCGGAGCTACAAGACTACCTAGATGCGAACCTGTATATTGGCGTGAACGGGTGTAGCCTCAAGACCGCAGAAAACCTCGAGGTGGTCAAAGCGATTCCCCTCGATCGAGTGATGCTAGAGACAGATGCGCCATGGTGTGAGGTAAAGAACACGCATGCCTCCAAGACACTCTTGACGGAGGCGGCAGCGGCGAGGCAGTCTTCAGTGACACAGAGCGTATCCGACGCGGTCCTCGCCACGTTCCCTACGTGCCGCAAAGACAAGTTCAAAGAAGGGTGTATCGTCAAGGGGAGAAACGAGCCATGTGCGATTGTGCGGGTACTCGAGACACTCTACGAGCTGCATCGGGGAGAGGTGTCGTCGATCGAGCAGATGGCCGATGTGGTCCTTGCAAACACGCGAGCACTGTTCCCCTTCACTGCTTCAATATGAGGCCACACTCGAGGCCGATGGCAAACAACAACTTGTACGGCCCTCAAATTGAGGTGTGGACGTGTCAACGCAGACACACGGTAGTTCTCCCCTCCCCCCCCCCCCCCGCGAGGGCGATTGCTACATTCGCTCTTCACGTTTTTCGTTTGCTTTTAATTGGTTTAGGTCTGTTTGGTCTGCCCCACGTGGAATACAGGGTATCACAGTTTTCCTGAAAGAAAAGAGGGGGCAGCGACGATAGACGCATGCCGCACGTTGTCACAGAGCAGAACGTCTCTCTCTAGTCTGCGCATCATAGCCTTTTTCTGCAAATGAACTCCGTTCCTGTGCTCACGAGCTCGACTCCACACCTTCCCCGGCCTTTTGCTCTCTCCCCTTCGCACCCTCTTCTTTTGTTGTTCACAAAATTGCTGCACTCCCCTTCCCCCCCCCCCTCGCACCCACCCGCACACGTACACAGACATACTTGAAACGCGGTATACAATATTTCTGTCAACTTTGCTGGCACTAAAGCAGGGTGCTTACACACACACACATCTGAGCGAGGGTCTGCGTGTTATTTTGAAAAAAAAATATTATCGCAGTCCCGTCTACACACTCTTGGTTATTCCTCTCAATTGAGAGGGCAGAGAGAGAGAGGGAGGGAGGGAGATGGTGGACGTACCTCCGACCCCCTCCCCTTTCTGTACTTCCCTCCCTTTACTCAGAAACGGTGTCATCTTCGAGCACGCCTCTTTCCTAAAGTGTGCAGCCTTCACGCGCGTGGGAATACAGAGACGGATTCTCCATGAGGTACTGTCAGGGAAAATTTGTCAAGTGGTTCTTCACTTTCACTTTTCGTCTCTAGCGCGTTTTTTTTTCGTGTGCGTGCGTGTGTGTGTGTGTGCTCCGTACATCTGTTTTTCTACTTTTTTCCCCTCTATACTGGGATCTCATGTATTTGGTTTCACATCATCTTTAATTGTAGGCTTGCCACACAGGTGTGTGGGCGTCTACGTGAGGTTGTGGAGTCCTGCGCAACGCCCACAATCTCTGTGGTTTCCCGTTTTTTCACTGTTGTTTTCTTTCATCTTGAACACGCGATTTTCTTCTTCAGTTGTGCGTTCCCCGTTTGCTTGTTTGTGTTTTACAACCCCACATCCCTGTTTCCCCTCCCCCCCCCCCTTTCTCCCCCACCCACCTCCTCGCAAATCGTCACGTCTCTCGCACCGATAGTGAGGGGCGAATAAAAGTAGATATTGCTTGACTTGTTCTTGGGGAGGGTCAACACCAAAAGTAGTGACACCGGCCTGAGGCGCAACAACGATGGGCCGCCGTCACCCACAACAGAGCGTCTTTGCGGATGAAAGTCGACTGCGCGCGTACCAGCGCAATGCGCAGATCTCGAGGGCCTCCGAAAAAGACGGGTCTTCGGGCAGTCCCGCGTGGGCTCAGGCGCGATCTAAACCGGAGGTGAATGCGTTTGAATACCTCGACAGCGAACCGAACGAGAATGGTGGCACCTTCAACGATAAGTTTCTTGCCACCATAGAGCGCATTATGCAGCAGAAGCGGCGCGCGTGGGTTGAGACCCTGTTGGAGCTTCTGGTCCCCCTTTTTTTTATCTCCGGCGCCATTATCATGTGGGCCGCCTTTGGCGAAAAGACGTTTCAGGAGACACAAGAGTTGAATTACACCGCCGTCTCTTCTCTCACCATTCCTGATTACTACAAGTTTATGACCTGCAACGATGTATCCCAGGGCAGTATCCCTGGTCTCACGGACTGCGCCACGGCCGGCTACGAATACAACTGCAGCGGTGACGAATCGAGCTTGCCTGTGAAAGGACTTTGCTTCGCATCAAGCACAGGCGGCGACAGACTGTTGGCTGTTTACATGAACGCGATTCTTGGCAACGTCTTTCGGGTGCCATCGTTGGACACAGTCATTATGATGCAATGGATAGCGCGGAAGTTCTTGTCAGGAAGCCGAGAATTCGACACCTCGGCGAGACTCGCTGCTTCGGGGTTGGCGGTAAGTAACCGCTACAACGCCATAATGAATTCTGGCATGCTGTATTTCGCGCCACGCGCCACTGTTCCCCCGTCCCTCATAAACTGCTTCAAGGAGAACGCGGACTACTTTCAGTACGTCGATGGTGGCATCTACGAGACAGTGGAAGAGGCAGAAAACTACGTCAAGAAGACGCCAGGGCTACACTGGGCCATTGTCGAGGTGAAGGCCTTTGATGAGGCGGACTTCAACGTGGTACTCCACATGAACGCCACTTCGCTTCCACCTCTGACGAAGATAATAGATATTCAGTACCCCGGTGGGTACAGCTTTGATCGAGCCGATATGTACGTCGCCTCGGGCTTTAATAGCCTCCAGGAGGTCTTGTATCGGTGCTATCTAAAGGATCGTGGCTACAAAAAGCTGGACACGGTCCACCCCTATGCAGTCTCACTAGGTTATCCGAAGTACACAGAGAAGACGCTGCTGAAGACAGCCGCGCCGGTGGTTGTCTTCATCGTTGTCCTCTCTTTTTTGTACCCGGTATCGCAGCTGACCACGAAGATTGTCTTGGAAAAGGAGCTGCGCATTCGCGAGGCGATGCTCATTATGGGGCTAAGCAACATGCCCCTGTATCTATCCTGGTTCGTTGTCTACGCCCTCCAATACCTCGTAGAGTGTATTCTCATAGTCCTACTCTTGAAGCTGACTTTTGTGCGGTCGAGTGACGCATTCGTGCTCTTCTCGACTTTCTACCTGTTTGCCATAACCACGATTCCCCTCTCAGGCCTCATCGCTGCCTTCTTCAGCAAGGCTCGTCTTGCTTCGATGCTCACGCCGCTCATATTCTTTGTGTTGTCGGCGCCGACATTTTCTTTTGAGAGCGCGCCACCGGATTGGATCATTGGCATCTGCGTCCTCTCCCCCACGGCATTTGCGTCTGCCCTGCACAACATCTTGACGCTTGAGGGTTCCACTGGCTTTGGAAAGAAAGACTTCACGAATCCCGGCCTGGCGCCAGTAACCTCTGTCGTGTACATCCTGCTCGCCGTGGATTTCTGTGCGTACTGTATATTCATGCTGTACTTCGACGCCGTCTTGCCCAAGGACTGGGGTACCACAAAGCACCCTCTTTTTTTAATCATCGACCCCATCAAGGCACTTTCCCGGTGCTGCTCTGACAAGGAGATCGTCTCCGGCAGAAACGAGGACGGTCGTGCGGAGAATGGTCTCTTCGAGGACATCGACAACTCGGACGCCACGGTGCGAATTGAGGGTCTGCGCAAGGAGTACTCACGAGGTGGAAAGACGTTCGTTGCGGTAAACAACCTTTACTGGTCTATGAACAATAACGAGATCTCGGTGTTACTCGGGCACAACGGCGCAGGAAAGACGACGACGATGAACATGATGACGGGCATGGTCTCCGCCAACGCGGGTGACTGCTACATCAACGGTTTCTCCGTTAGAGACCAGCTAGACAAAGTCCGGCAACAGATTGGCTACTGTCCCCAGTACAACATTCTCTGGGATGAGCTGACGTGCCGTGAGCACCTGGAGTTCTTCGGAAAAATCAAAGGCATCTTTGGCGCAGCGTTGGAGACCGCCGTGCGGCTGATTCTCAACGAGGTGGATCTCCTCAACAAAATAGAATACCGCGCTGGCGCGCTCTCCGGTGGACAGAAGCGCAAACTCTCGGTTGCGATTGCCTTTGTCGGCCGAAGCCCTCTGGTGTTCCTCGATGAGCCAACGGCGGGCATGGATGTCGGCGCCCGCCGGTACACGTGGGAGCTGCTGCGGCGCATGTCCGAGGCGCACACGATAATGCTGACGACGCACTACATGGACGAGGCGGACCTGCTGGGTCACAAAATTGGCATCATGAGCCGAGGCAGCCTGCAGTGCTCCGGCAGCAGCGTCTTTCTCAAGAGTCGTCTTGGGGTTGGCTACAACATGACCGTCTCCATCGACCCAGAGGTGGAGGCCGAGCATGTTGATCGCCTCGTTCTTTCCCTTCTCCCTAGCGCCGAGTCGACAGACTTCACTGGTAGCGATATTGTGTACAAGCTGTCCATGAGAGATCTAAACCTGCTTCCGTCGCTCCTAGCCGGTCTTGAAAGAGACGGCGAGGCGGCCGGCATCCGTGGCTACTCGCTGTCTGCGGCAACGCTTGAGGAGGTCTTTCTGCAGATTGCCATGGAGGACATGGAGAGGCACAAAGCGAGTCACGCCCACGAGGAAAACGAGATGGTCATTCTGGAAGAAACCAACGCGGTGTGGAATTGCGAGATGATGACAAGATCGAGTCAGTGTCTGGTCTCACACTTCAAGTACATGATGTTGAAGCGGTTGTGGAACGCGTTGCGAGACCGAAAAATGCAGTGCTTTCAGTTGGTGTGCCCGATGCTGTGCATCTTACTGGCTATGCTGCTCTCCCTCATCCATTTTACCCCAACCGGCACAATTGACCTCTCCAGTGAAATGTTTGGCGAGACAGTGGAGATGCATGTGTCAGGCTGCGAGTCGTACATGGGGGAGACACACGACCTTACCCGTCAAGGTTCCCACATCACTAACCTGAATTTTGCCAGCGGGCTGGACCTTTCTCTCTACGCCACCGACACTGCCAAGCAGCTCGCAATGCCGCGCTACACCTCGATCTTCTGCGGCGACCCGGGGTTACAGGGGCTGATCCCCAGTGAGAAGAGTGCAATTTATCTTTTTTATAACACCTCCGCCTACCACTCCAGCGGTTTGGTGCTCCAGCAGCTGTACACCTACATTCTTCAGAACTTTGTGGGTGATGAGCGACGCACCCTCAAGATGGGCGCTGAATTGATGCCAACCTCCAGCTCTGGCTCCGAGATGCGCGGTGGTGTACAGGGAATTCTCATTGGAGCCATCATAATGATTCCCTTCACGTTCCTGCCGTCCAACCCGGTGGCGTGGATTGTAAAGGAGCGTGAGTGCAAAGCGCGGCACTTGCAGATGATCTCAGGGCTTAGCTTCTACGTGTACTGGGTCTCGAATTTTGTTTTTGATGTCGTGGCGTACATCCTCACCCTGTGCCTGGTGCTGGTCATCTTTCTTATTTTTGGCCGCAAGGAGTACGTCGGCGCCGACACAGCTGGTCCGACGGTTGTGATGTTTATAATCTACGGTTTATGCAGCACTGTCGGCGCCTATCTGGTCAGCTTTGCTTTTGATGAGCACTCAACGGCGCAGTCAGCGACAATGGCGATTAGTTTTGTGTCCGGCTTTCTTCTTGTAATGATGGTGTTCATTCTCTCCCTACTGGATGCCACGAAGGACGCGTCGGATCAGATGCGCTGGCCGTTCCGCTTGCTTCCGTCCTACTGTGTAGGCGAGTCTATTATCAATCTTTCCATTATCCGACAACAGGCACTTCTCGGCCTCTCGACGGACCCGTGGGGGATGGACGTGGTTGGCTGGCCCTGTGTTTTCATGGTGGCCGAGTTCCCCATCTTTCTTCTGGCGATCCTCTTCATTGACCATCCGCGGCGGCGCATGTGGAGGCAGAGGAGCAGCTATGACCGCAGTGCGCCGACGGAGCTGATTGACGACGAAGACTCCGATGTTGAGGATGAACGGAAGGAGGTGTACCGCCAGGAAGAAGAGAACACGAACGTGGACGTTGTGCGCGTGGTGGACCTGCGCAAGGTGTATCGCAACGGAAAAGCAGCCGTGCGCAACCTCTCCTTCAGCATCCTGCCCGATGAGGTGTTCGGCTTTCTGGGCACAAACGGTGCCGGCAAGACGACGACCATGTCCATCCTCTGCCAAGAGTTTATTCCCTCCAGCGGCAACGCCTACGTGTGCGGGTACGACATCGTCGAGGAGAGTGAGGAGGCGCTGAAGTGCATTGGGTACTGCCCGCAGTTTGATGCGACCTTGGATCTACTCACCGTGGAGGAGCACTTGTACCTGTACGCCGGCATCCGCTGCATTGTGAAAGAGTACCGCAGCAAAGTGGTGACTGGGCTGATGCGTTTGTGCGATATTTTGGAGTACCGCCACACGACGTCCGCGCAGCTCTCTGGCGGCAACCGGCGTAAACTCTCTGTGGCGCTGTCTTTCATTGGTGGGCCACGCGTCGTTTTTCTTGATGAGCCGTCGGCCGGCATGGACCCCGTCGCGCGCCGCGGCTTGTGGTCGGCTATCAAGAAGGTTTCCCAGAACTGCTCCGTTGTGCTCACGACGCACCACCTGGAGGAGGTGGAGGCGCTAGCGGACGTGGTGGCCATCATGGCTGACGGTGCCCTTCGCTGTATCGGTGACAAGATACACCTAAAGCAGAAGTACGGTACTGGGTTCGAGATGAGTATACGAGTAGCAAACAAGGGGATGCAAGGGCATATCCAACGCTTCGTCAAGTGTAACATATCTGATGCCGTCTTGATTGAGTTCAAGGGACAGCGCTTCGTCTTTGCACTCCCACAGGAGACGACGCTCTCCCACGTGTTTCGGCTTCTGCAAGAGAACAAGGAGCGGCTCCGCATCACAGACTACAGTGTGTCGCAGACCTCCATTGAGCAGGTCTTCTTGCGCATCAGCGAGCAGCAGGAGAGGCGTGAGGGGAAGGGAGCAAAGAAGAGGGTGGTGCACTTGGGTAAAAGTCACGCCCAGCTGCACCGCTACCACGGGGACACCTCCGCAAGCCAAACCGGCGGTACCGCGGGGAGACGTTGCGCCCGTACACGGACTCCCAGGGCGGTAGTTGTCAGTTCCGCGGCCATTGAGGCCTATCGCCGCCGAACAGAAGTCGACAGCGTCGTGGACGCCGCCGCCAGATCCGCGGCGAGTGGTCACAGCAAGCGCATGAGCGTCGACGATACAGACGAAGACGTCGAAACCGGGAGGAATTACCGAAGCTCTTCCTTGGCGGGTTCACAGATGAGGGGCGTCAGAGAGATCCCAAGTGCCCCGTCTAATCGCAAGCGTAGCACGGTCAGCTTTACGGGGGCCATCGTTCCTGAACCACGGCATGAAGGTAATGCGGACCCCTATAGCAACACATACAGTGTCGGTGCTCAAGTGCAGGACTACGCCTATGACCAATCCTACAGCGCTGCTCTCGGGTCCACGGATCCACCCCATTATGAGGGGAGCTATAGCTACAGCTATTCCAACGGGGCTGAGTATTATAACGGCGGTGCATCATGGGGCCAGAGTGCTCAAAACCCGTACAACAACTATTACAGCGGGAAAGACACGAGCTATACTTGAATTCGATGCGTATTGGAGTGTTTTTTTTTTCTCGGGGGTGGTGGTGGGTGGGGGGAGGGCGTTGTCGTGTTCTTGAGGAACAGCATGGGTTTTGTTTTCTGTCCTTGCTCTGGAGGTGATCTAACGCCACTGAAGCCCATTCTGTGAATAATATCAAACAGTGCACATGTGTGGAGGGGGGGGGCGATGAAATATACGAGTTTTGAGTGTTTTTCGTTATTGTTATTATGCAAGCGTACACCGCTCCCCTATTCCTTTGCCGGTGCACAAGCGTGCAGAAGCAAGCATTTCTCATGTTGCTTCCTCCCCCTTCCCCCCCTCATCGCTCATCCCTCCGTGTGAAATGAACGATCGTTTGCGCTTTACCCCCCCCCCCCGCCTTTCCGGGAATGTCTCTCTTTCATTTTACTGTGTTTTCTTTTATGTCCATGTGTATAATTTTAGTGGCCACTCCCCCCCCCCCCCCACCCCTTCAGTTCATAATAGAATTCAGGCTTCTCTGACAGTGGTGGCGACATTGTTGGTCATTGAGGCTTTGTCGCTTGTTCTCTCTTTTCTTTGTGTATATGTGTATGTGTAGTCGTAGCTTCCTATGTTGTGTGTCGACTTCCTCAATGTGTATTATCCTTCTCTAGTCCCGTTTTTCATTCATTGTGCAGCGTTTCTTTGTTTCCTCATGGCTACAAAGGTTTGCTAGACTTATGGTGGTGGCGCGTGGTTACCGGTGTAGGGTTTCTGTGGCGCGACGCTGGTCACGTTCTACTTGTGGTACCTTGCAGTGTCCTGTCACGCACACCATTTTCATGTTTTTTTTTGTATCCTTGTCTCATTTTTGTTTTTCGTTTATCCCCCTCCCCGTCTCTTCCACCCCAACTGTAGCACGTCTTACTTTTTTGTTGATATATATATATATATATATATACGCATCTGGTGGGTTCACCGTTGTGTCTTTGCTGATTTCAAGGGAATACATATTTTTCTGGTCATTTGCAGCTTTGTTCTCCACGGGACACTCGGTAAGATGGAAAGCGCTGTACCCCTCCCCTCCCCATATACGCACACGCACATCGTTATGTACACACGCTTGCTGTCTGTGTGTGTGCGTGTGTGTATATAGCTCAATACTTGTCGCCCTGTTCTTGAAAGTCAGGCTGAACTCACAAATGAGAAGCACATGAGCTCTGCGCCCCGGTCACCGCCGTCGAGTCGAATTTTTCACTCCTCGCGCGTCTTCTCGCCTCGGTGTGCTTTTTCGTTGCCTTGATCAGCTAAGTCTGTATAAGGATATTCTAGCCTCTTTGGCTTCTCTACCCCGCGCCACTCCCGGACCGGAGCCGGCATCGGTACCCGCCCTCTCCTTCATCGACGCGATAGGAAACCCAATCTTCTTTCTATCTGCGTCTTACCCCCGAGTGGTCTTTCGCCTCCACGTGAGCCACGAGTATCGCTGCGCACACGCACACACACACACAAAAAAACAACAACAACAACGCTTTCACCTCCAGTAGGTACACGTAAGCAATGAACTGAAGCGGTCTACACATCTTCACTTGTTTCCTTGACCACACAGAATCATGAGCGGCGCGTCGTCGGCGTTGCTGACGGAGGCAGAAGTGCGAGAGATGAGCTCGTCCGAGATTCAAGTCAATCTGGAGCGGTGCAGTCGGCTCGTAACTCAGACCGCTCTGCTTCAGCGACTTCACGATGGAGGCGAGGGCATCCGTCACCGCCATAAACTCTTCACCGAAGAATTGGAGCGCCGGCGTACAGTGGAGGCAGCCAACACAGATGGAAAGGTTAGCTTTGTATCCTCTACGTCCACAGAGCCGCGCAAACAAGACAACGAGGCAGCGTTTTTGGCTGAGTCGGCTCATGAGTACGCAGACGTTGCGCGGGAGGTGGCACACAAGTATAAAGATCATCGCGTCAATGTCGAGGAGACAGTGCGTCGCATGTACGAAGGCGCAATCAGCGAGAGCGAGATCCAGCGCATCCTGAAAAGTGTACCTCCCCATTTTTTTCTCACATACGCGGAGACGTGCGAGATGGAGCAGCGTTCGGCACGAGAGGCACGGAAAGCGGAGCTTCAGAAATTGGCGGCATTAGCCGCGCGCCATAGCCCCATGCCGTAGTGATGTATTCGAGTGAGTGACGCACATGGGTTGCTGATTCCAAGGCTTCGTGTCCTGCACTTGAGAGCATGGACTTTTGTGTGTGTGTGTGTGTGTGTGTGTGTCTGTCGTGGTTCGCGCGCCGAGGTGAGCCGTAGCTGCCGCTTGCTTTCTCTTCGAAATCCATTCACATCATTCCTTGGCGTGTAAGCGTCCTTTGTTCTAAAGGGGTGATAATCCTTGAAGACGAGTGCTGAACTTCACCTTCATTCATGTGATGGAAGGGGGGGAGGGGGGAGGAGGGAGAGAGAGAAAGAGACAGACAGACAGAGACAGAATTACAGCGAGAACAGTTTGGTGGCTGCTGCGTCTCGTCCCTTTTGCATTTTTGTTTCTCTCCGAGCCCCTCTCGCCTCTGTGACGCTGTGGCGCTGCGCCACAGACGCACAGGCACCTGTTCGGCCGAGCCGCACTGTTGACAGGAGGTTAAAGAAATGCCGCCACGGAAGTGCCGCCTACCAATGCGTGCAAGGCTCTGCCCGTCCACGCGTACGCTGTCTGACACTCTTGTCGCTTGCCTGCATTCCTGATGTTTTTTTTCTTTTGTATTATTTGCCGAAAACCTTCACGGTCGTGCGGCGCTTCGTTCCCCCGCCCTCCCGACCCCCCCCCCCCCTTCACCTCGTTTTTGGTTCAACTGAATATCCTCAAGCCCACATCGTCCCTTCTCTGTTTTCCCCCTACAAGAGGAAACACCACAAAAGAATCAAACACGAGAAAGAGGAGAGAAGCGCCAAACGACGTGGGTAGAGGGAACGGCAGCCTTCTGTTCCACCGCGGCACCGCCTCTGTTGCTCAAGTGGAATCACTGAGACGCCAGCCGCGCTTTCAGTTGACTCACACTCATGTGGAGTGTTATCCGCCAGCGTCAGGGCCTCGATCCCAACGAAGCACCTGTGCTCCCCGATACCCCCCAAAGCACGCATCAGCGCTGTATTTTGCTCCATGCGGTGCGACCTTTTGTACCATACATAAGCTCTACTATCTTTAGCAAAGCCTACGGTGATTTTTTGTACGTCAAGATCCGCCGGTGGCTGCTGGACGAGCGCGTCGATGTGCGCTTGCAGGCAGTGGAACACCTCATTGAGCTTTACAAAGAAAAGCGTGAGCACTGCGTGCAAAGCCTTGCGTACGACCTGCTTCCCATTCTTCTCTCTACTTTGGTTAGCGACGAGAGCCCCGCTTTACGTGAGCGAGCGGGGATGGCGCTAGAGATGCTCGTGCGCGAGTCTCTCACCCAACGACTGCTGCTCGGTGGGAGCGCCAAGGAAGATGTCTCCCTTTACACATCTTCCATGAAAAGAACGGCGCCTTCCCCGCACCTTGCCGCTATTCTTGCTTCTTTGAGGGACGAATGCAATGAGGTAGTTGTAATGGGTCTGCGAGTCGTCTTGGCGTGCCACATGTGGCACAACTCATTTGCCGTGACTGCTGCATTGGTTCAAGGAGGTCTAGTTATTGCGCTGATTGATCTCATTCAGTCGACGAACAGATCGACGCAGATCTTTGCTTGCTCCGCAATGCGGCAGGTGTTTCAGGTGAAAGAGGCTCACGTGGAGCTCCTCAAGAATCACGGCGTAGAGATACTAACCAAGGCAATCGTCAACACAGACACTATCGCTCTTGTCGCGGAGGCTGCCGAGGTAATCTCCTTGATCTGCGAGTACGCACAGGCAAGGCGCGACGCTGTGGCATGCAATACACTTGCCTGTCTTTTTCCCCATCTGCACAACTCCAACTTGACTCTGCGAGTCGCTGTGTATAGTGCGGCTGCCCAAATCACCGTGCTGGAGGCGGCCAAGATGCAGGCGACAGAGGTTAATTACCCGGAGGAGCTCGTGAGGGAGATAGCCAACGAGGATGAGCGAGACGTCCTCATGCACATGTTGCGACTCGTCTACAATGTGGCGGAGTGGCCAGCCGCCCGCCTCACGCTCCGAACCTGTTTGCCACGGGTTGTGGAGCTACAGCAAATCGTACAGGACGATGACAGCGTCATCTTTGCTCTGTCACAGGCAGAAAAAATCCTCAAGAAGAAAGTCAGTCAGGAAAAACAATAAAATTAGAAGTGGAGGTGCCGCTTGGCAGAAGATACTTGCGCCCACGCTTGAATCCTATCACCACTGGAGTCGATACGGTGGCCCAGCAATGTTGTTGCGGTATGTCTTGTTGTTCATACCCTTCTCTTGGTTGCACCCTTCTTCTTTTTTCCTCCTCCTCCTCCTCCTCCTCCTCCTCCTCCCCTCTCTCTTGGAGGGAGGAAGGGGAGGGGGGGGGAGGTGAACGGAGTTGCGCTCATGTACATTTGTCATTCTCCCCCCCTTCCCTCCCCCGTGTATTGCATTAGGGGGGACATCGTGAGGGTTTCGGGGGATATCCATGCCATGGATCTCCAACGTAAAGAGTACGCGGTCTTGTTTGATAGCCTCGGCAGACGCACACGTACTACACAGAGAGCGCGAAAAAGGGGATCGCAAGGTCTATGACAAAAAAAAACTCGGTCCCACTCAAGGCCCCGGAACAAACGAATGTAGGCGCCTTATTTCCTATCGAGAGACAGGAGGAGGCCAGGACACCATACTGAGGGTGGTGGGATGAGCGGACTCACCTGCCTCCTAGCATTTGTCGTGTTGTTCTTTCTGTGGGTGGTCTCCGCTGCTCTGCCAGTCGTCATACCTTCCCCAGTGAACTTTCTCTCTTCTTTCCCTTCCTTCTCTCCATACCTCGTACAGATCATAGACGCCGGCTTTTTATGAGCCCATTCTTGTTTGTGATTTGAGTGTGTCCTCCTCCGACAAAACTGGCGTCATACCTGCCGATTTTTCTATGATAGCGGTTACTAACCGGACACAAAGCATCAAGTAAAAATGGGAGTCGGAAGACGCAGCGATGCATCAAAGAAGCAAACCAGCGGCTCGCCGTCGACGGCCCGCGAGCCACTCATCATTGCAGCTGCCTTTCTTGAGGGGGTGGTGTGTGTGTCTGGCGTACCAGTAATGATGGCGCAGATGAAGTATGTGTCGTTCCCTTCTTCTGCCCACCTCTTTGCCTATCAGCTGTGCTTTCTGGTTCCGCAGCTCGTTAGTACACTTGTTGTCGAAGAACTCACCCTCTACGTTAGTTCCTCTTTGTTGCTCTTCTTGACACTTGTGTGTTCCACTGGAAGTGCAGCGATAGCCTCACTCGGTTTGTCGCAGCGTGCGCTGTCGCTCATGTTTGCCTCTCGTTTGCTGAATGGTGTATTTAAACACGATAAAACGCTGTTTGGGGTTACTGCAAAAACGTTCTACATGCCGACCTCTTCCATTGGCACAATGACGAGGTACGGTATGATTGCAGGCATGCTGCTCAGCGGTATCGCCGCTGATGTATTGAATCAGGCAGTACACGTGGCTAATTTGTTCATTGCGGTACAGGCGCTCGCTGCAGCATTGGTGCTCGCGCGTGTCTTGTTCGGTAATCGCACTCCTGTAGTGAGTGCCCGAACAAGTCTTCAGTACATTCCATGGCTTCTTAGGCTGACACGGGCGCCGGCGGCCGTCTACCGAGCTGTGGCTACTCTTGTGGCTGTGATGTTGGCTGCTTCAGTGAACCAGGTAGTGTACCCCATTGTGGCGCCCTCTTACGACCTGCCATACTCGTTCGCAGGTGCACACTTGGGTTTCAATCTGCTGCTTCAGCTGGTGTTGATGCCGTACGTGGTGGCGGTGGCACAGCGTATGGCGCGGCGTTGGACGCCGAACCTATTCCTTCGCGGCAGCGCAGATGAAAATTTGACTGTGGTGGCCGGGCTGATGCTGCTGGCTGGCTGCATATTTGTTCCTTACGCTGCTGATCAAGGCCCCCTCGTATTTTATCCCACATCACTGCTTCTAGTGGACATACCTGCCGGTGCCCTGATCTCGCTCACCGTCATTGCTGTGCACGCTGCGCTCGGGAAATCTTCCGCCGACGCACCAAAGGTCGAGAGGTTCCTTGGGCACATCACCCAGGTGGTGAAAATGTTTGCGGCGCCTATACGGATCTGTATGTCGGAGAACTTTGCCAGCGGCAAGCACCCGGTGCGGTATATCAGTGTCCCTCTAGTGATGTATGCACTTGTGTACGCCCGCACCCGTAGCGTGGCCTACGCGCTCACCGCACTGGCAACAACGCTGCTCTTTCTAACCCACACTGTCTTTAGCTTTGAAGGGGAACTGTAGGCTCCCTTATCCCGCCTGTCATATTACGACTGGCTGATGCGTTGTTGCCCGCCACGGGCGTCGTCAAGACGCGCCAATGCGGCCTTTCCCCCCATAATTTGTCCTTGTGATTAGTTCATCTGACGCCCATGTAAATCCGACGTTTCTCACCGGAGTCATCGAAAAGTCCCGGAGAGGTGGTAGGGGGGGGGGACATGAACTAAAATGGTGGCACTCTGGTTTTGTTTCTCTTTTTTTTTGTGTAGGGGCGGTGTAAAGGGACATTGTATAGCTTGACCCGTTGACGTGCACGTCTGCCTCCCTCCATTGTTTAGTGGGCGGATGATGGGGTCCTGTAAAGCGAATGGGAGGTTGGCCAGGAGAAGCTGTGCCTTACCGCTTTTGCCTCATCTGCTGACGTTTCCCTTCTGCCTTTTCTCACTGCAGAATATCCCCAGCTCCCCATGAATGTATCCACTTGTGTAGAGACGCTGGGCTCAGTGTGTACCCATCGGGGGTGCGTTCTGTAGCGATGCCCGTTTTTATCTCGGTTACTCACCGCCTCACTGATAGTTGGCGAGCCTGGCGGTTTGTCTACAACTTCCTCTTGTCTCAGATGCTGCGTCTTGCGGCTTTTGTATGTGTTTCTAAACTCCCCCACCACATCTCATCGCACCACCGCACGGTTAGCCACCGAGCCCAAGGGAGGCGATGCTCAATCGATATAGACGGGCACAGCCGGGTACGTGCGAGTGTCACTTGGCTTACTTTTTCAAAGGCCCTCCCCCCCTCCTCCTCTCCCCTCCCCTAAAATCGCCCTGCCTAAGGGTAAGTGGTTTCTGCTGTTGGACTCTCAGTGCTGACAGAGTGGAGGACCTGTGCACTTGAGGCGGAGTCTTTTCTCGACCCTCCTTACAATCCACTCCTCCATTCTTCTGCCACAGCCAGACTCGGTTTGTTATGGAGGGGTTTTATCAGCGTAGCCCATACACCACGGGTGGCATCTTTCACTGCCGAGGAGAGCCCGTGTGGTCACACGAACCGAAGTAGGCAAGACGCTCACGACTTCAAAAAGAAAAGCAAAAGAGGCGTTTTTTTCTTTGCCAGAAAAGGGGGGCCGCATACACTTTGCACATGTCTGGCCGGATATCAGCGCTCTCTACTTTTTCTCTACCACCCTCTTCCCCTCCCTCTTCCCCTTTTCCCCTTCTCCCCAACGCTCTGCTGTGATGTGGGTGGCAGTTTTTTTTTTTTACCCAACCGCATATATGTATATAGTCTCCAAGTACCTGCGACACATCAGCGCTTTTTTTTTTCGGAGGGGGGCACCATACGACAAAAGACGCTTTGCACACTAGCCTGAGCAGGACGGAGGCTGGGAGTCTAGACGAGCACAATGGAGATGAATACAGTGGCGTCCGGCGACGAGTGCGGCACACCGGAAAAGCCCTTCCGCCCTATTGTCTTTCTCCTGAACTCGCACACTCCAGAGAATGTCGACGCGTTGACAGTTTCCAATCTTCTGAAGCCTCGCTTCCGAAAGGATGACTACTACGTCGTGGACATCTCCCATTCTTCAGAGTTAGTTAGCGTGCCAAGCGAGTCCAAGAAAAGCGCAATGAGTGATGCGACATCGCAATCTGGCGCATCCGCACTTCCGAACCGCATGAGTGCGGCTGTGCAGAGTGCACTGTCCAGGATTGCCACCGCAAGGCAGGAAGCTGCGCAAGCCGCAGCGGCGGCAAGGGCGGCAGAGCTGTCTGCTCTTCAGGCAGACTATCTGGAGGACGGCCTCTCGACTGAAGAGGCGCTGGCCGCCGCGAGCGCAGAGCTGCAGGAACGTTACGACGCAGAGTACGATGACGGCGCAGCTCTGGACGAGGATGGCAGCGACTCAAACTATGGGGGGCCTCTTCCACCATGTGTGTGTATTGTAGGCGTTCCTCTCTTGCCCGCTGTTGTATCTCGATTGGCACGCGACGTGACCGGTGTGGCTGCCGTAGTGCTGTTGGAATCGCCGTGCAGCGTACGTGAGTTGGCTGCTGCCCCCGGGAGCAGTGTAAAAACTAATCCCGTTACCGTGGGGGGACCACACGCCCCGGGCGACCGTGTGAGGGGGCGAGGTGGTGCTGGTCCCGCTTCAACGGGTTCATCATCAATGGGCGCTAACAAACAGCAAGGCCTATTTCTAAAATCAGGCGCTAGCGCAGAAGAGCTGCTGTCGGCTTTTCGCGCAGCTGCGCTCACACAGCCCCGTGAGACGTCTTTCCAGGACGTTCTTCTGCAGCACGTGGTGTATCCGACGGAGGGTGTAAACGGTCCCAGCGCCTCTTCACACGCACCGACAGTGCCCCGCCCTGCCGTTCCGGCAGCCCAGTTTTTGTCCGATCTGGTGGCTTCTTTGCTACGTATTTTCTCCTCCTGGGTGCGGTATAACGCGTGGCGAGCGAGGCGTTCCCTTGTACAAGTCCCATTGTATACGCCCCTGATCGACTCTGAAGCTGCCCTGACGGCTGCCACGGTCAAAGAGGCCGCGGCCACTTCTCCAGAGGCGGACAAGCGCTCCACCAAACGCCGGGGTGGCAGTCCTGAGAGCTCCACTAGACATGACAATAACTCCTCACCGGCCACTGTCCTCGAGCTCCCCACCACGACGCCGAATCCGCGCACAATGAGCCAAGTCGCAGCAGAGAACTTTGAGTATAGCGCCTACATGCAGCGCTGGGCTGGTGGCCTCCCTGACAAGGGTATCCACAAAACACTCGCGGCAGGGGTAGCCATACAGGTCTGCCTCCGGGGCTGCCTCTATCAAGTCGCCTCATCGCAGGGTACGTCAACCCTGCGCACCTTGGCAGAAACGTCTGCAGCGCAACTTTCTGAGGACGTGGCGAGCGCTACTTCAAAATGCCGCACCGCAGTTGCGGTCACCTCTGGTGCGCCATCGCAGCCAGAAAATGGTGGTGCCGCGGAGGAGGACACAAACGCCGGTGCTGCCGATTGCAGTCCAACAGTTGTACCCGCATCGACAAAGGGCGCATTGATTGCCAGCTCCGTTGAGGAGGCCCTTGCGCTCACTGTTGCAGCAGAGGCCGGGTCTAATGTGTTGTCCAACGTTTCTGCAGCGATCGTCACAGCTGTGGGAAGTGGGGATGCAGTACCCTGGATGCGCGATGTGCTCCTGGCGCGTGACCAGCAGGGATGGCAGGTAGCCGCTCAAGAGTGGGAGGAGACCGTTCTGTATTGTCTACACCAGCCCCCTGTCCCCTTAGGTACACTGCGCACCGAGCACGCTGTTTACCTGCTGGACTCCCACACCACATTTCCCCGCTTCTTTCACGAGGAGGGTTTTCTGGAGGAAGAGGGTAGGCACTACTCACCGTCGTCGCTCGGAGACGATACAGAGGAAGATGAGGACTCCGAGTCGGAGTCGGACTCGTCGTCTGTCGATAGTTTGTCAGACTCTAGCCATGACGGGAGTGTTGGCACTGCGGATGACGTGACCGCCAAGGCGGTCTCCGCCATCAGTCATGTGCCAACCCCTGTGATCTCTAAAGTTGACCACATTGATATTGTGAATGAGCACCTCCGGCGGCGGCGTGTCCTGGAACAGGTACGGTTGTCCCATTCTCGGCTTCCTGTGCAAGAGTTTTTAGACTGCGCTGCTCCATGCCGCAACGTGGTGACAGAAACGCAGTGGATGCGGGCAGCCGACGGCACGGTGGTGGAGGTGTCCCGGACCGCAGCGAATAGTGCGCAAGTGCGGTGCACTGTCATCGACGCTCTGTCCGAGCTCCAAGCTGGCTTCATGCTTGAGTGCCCATCGTCAGCTGTCGACACCTCCGCAGAGGCCACTGGGACCGATCCGAAGAGGAGTGAGACGTTGCCACAGCCAATTGTTCCGTCAGCAGTCCGCGGCTTTTTGTCAGTGGGACGCAATCTGAATGTAATGACAGAGGTGATAGCAGACAACACACAGGCCGCCGCCCGCGCTGCCCATACTGCCGCCGTTGCAGCCGCCAAGGAGGCCGCTCTTGTCCAATACGAGGCACAGTTCCGGTCCCCCGGAAAACCATCCAAGCCGCGCGACAAGGCTGCAGCTGCTTCCATGCTCACTTTGGAGCAGATTACTGAGACACTCTTGGCCGCGGTACCACCAGCGCCGCCTTCGCCATCCTCAGAAGAGAGCGACGGGAGATCTACACCAGTGCCGCGAGTCATGCGGGTATATGCCTGCTTCTTTCCTCACAACTGCGTGATGACTGCCGCCACATCGAAATCCGGAGTTCCAGGGGTGCAGCTCCGATGCTTGCCACCCAGCCAGCACACTAGGCACCTCACGGGGCGAGAACTCCTCACTGTGCACGTCTGGGGGGAAGGCGTCCTGAGCGCGACATCAGTTAAGCATCTGCAGGCGATCCGTGTGTATCTCGACGGCGTCGTGGAGGTACAGTCGCCCGATCTTGCTCGTGGGGTGCGCCTGCTGCTCTGTAAGGACGGCAGCTATATCACTATTTGTGGTAAGTCTCAGCTGCTTGTCTCTCCTGATGGTCGTATGACCCTCTACGAGAGTGGCGGAGGCGCACGTGTTGTGCGTCAACTACAACACGGATATTGGGTTTTACTTACTCAGCCGACACTGCGTTATGTTGAGCGCGAAGACGGTGTGCAGCTGGAGATAGTGGAGACCAGTGACGCAGGTAAAATCAATCGGCCAGGGTTGACTCCATCCAAACTGGGTTGCGTTCACTGCATTCGTTTTGGCAGTGGCGTGAAAGTCGAACAGGGCAGCAAAGACGGTATGTGGTTATGGAGATTTGACGGGATCCCAACGGTCTACTGTGACGCCGCGGAATACGAAATCGCTGTGGCAGTCGACGACGACGAGTCCTACCGTCTCGCTTACCAGCCGCGTTCTTCCTCATTCTCTCTGTTCGTCATGGATGGGGAGACGGAGGACTTTCAGGTAGCCGCAAATGTGTCAATGTGCAGCTGCCGCATCTCTCTCTTTACGCAGGGCTTCGATCTCACCGCGCCGAGCAGCGAGCAGAGGAGCTGCAGCGGCGTCTTCGCGGTGGACTGCGCGTACGGAGGCGCCTACGGACGCGTGGGGACCAACCATGTTTATCGAGTTTCGCCCTTCGGTCGGTGTTGTGAAGGGATTGAGCAGAGCGGCGAGCCGCGCCGTCACCAGCTGGTTCTTCCGCGGCAGTACAAGAGACCCAAGAAAACCATCGCGGAGGCGGTACTGTTGCCAGAATACGCAAGTCCTTTGTTTCACAGCACCGTCGCTGGCGAGGAGGGCACGTCAAAAATAGTAGAAGGCGGGGAGGACACCGACCCTCTCCACCTCCAGCTGTCACCTCTGCTTCCCCCCGAGGAGCCGCCGAGAATCTCAACCCGTACTGCTGCATTTCCACACCGCGCGTTGACGGTCCAGCATCCTGGTGCGAGTGCGCCACCCCGGGTACGCTGCGTCGCACTGCGAGGGGACGGTGCGCAGTTCGCTGTGCTTGATGCAGTCTCATGGCAGGAATGGGTTTTGTGGTGGCAGCGGCATGGCAGCTGGATCCCTCACTGCTCATCAAGGGCACCAACGGAACACCAGCAGGCGGGGGAGCCAGAGGTCTACGACTTCAGGATAATGAGGGCGCCTCCCCGAGAGCAGAGATTTATGCATGTACCCGAAGACGGTGGGGATAAGCCGCTGGAGGAGGCGCCTATGGTGCAGGGAAGTGTCCTGCTGCAGCCTCCTTGCGAAGACCCATCTATACCGTCTTGGTGTACTCCTGGTACTCTCGTTGCGCTCATTGACGCAAAGCGCACTGACAGCGCGGACAAAGATGAGGAGACCACTGCAACTCAAGTAGAGATAGGCGAAGTGGAGGAGCCACTGAACTCCGCATCCGTTTGCCCAACTGAGCCGGAAGGAAGCCCGGAGGTCGAAATCGCGCGACCCACCAGCACTTCCTGCGTCCCCGCACGACTTGCCGTGCCAGGTCGAAGAGGGGGATCGCTCAACTACTGGTCTTCCCTGCTCTCTCCGCAGGCGTTGGGGATGGGTGTCGACGATTCATCAACGGGGAACGGGGATGCTATGACACCGACACGAGTGAAGACGGCGAGTCCACTACCCGATGTGGCCACGACCGACGCCGTGGCACCACTGTTGCCGAAAGCGCCGCTCGCGGGGTCCAAGATCATCTCTTCGTATCCTGGAAGGGTGCCCCTGATGCATTCTTACCATTCCGCCGCGGACGAGCTCACCGGCACGGCCGCCTCTTCACGTTATCATTCTCCGGCGCTGGAGGTGCAGCCGACGCAAGTGGAGTTCGGGAATGTGCTCCCTGGGCGCAGGTACATGGCAACTGTGAAACTGACCAACATATCAACAGTTCCATGTCGCTACCGTGTGCGCGTCGGCGCGGCAGTGCGACCATATGTGTCCACTTCTTACTCGCGTCAGTTTGTGGCGCCTGGTCTCACAACAGAGATGCATATTGAGCTCTCTGGCACCCAGCCGTACGGCGTGAAGGACTCTGAGATTACTGTTTCCCACGAAGGAGGTGCAGTGGCGGTGGCTGTGTGGTGGTGCACGACTGATGAGACACACACAACGAAGCTAGGTGACGGCATCATATGCCTTGGCTGGACTGTTCACAAGCCGGCTATTCAGCATCCAAGCATACCAGCAGATAACACAGACCAAGTCGATGAGAATAATAGTTTCTCAGACTCCGATGTCACTGAGGACATCCGTGTAGCGTAGCTTTCTGTCTTTTGTTGTTGTTGTTGTTGTTGGTCAGATCATGTGACGGTCGGCAGGTTTTTGCCTTCCCCGCCCCCGAAATGCTCGAACTGCGGCTTTCATGGGCGAGATCCACGAGTCTATGTTACCGCGGAGACGAGTCTCTTGTTTCGCTGCTGTGCGCCTCCCCCCTTTGTCTGCGTCTCCTATGCAGTTGCGGACTGCGATGTGCGAGTGTCTCTGACTTGCGTGTGCATCCGTCTTGACGTAAGGCCCCCTTTTCCTCACTCGATGGCACTGTGCCATATGTAAACTACGACCCCTCCCAGGTTGCTCGATGTCCTCTTTTTTTTTTTTACGATGTAGTGCACAATAGTAGTGCCGCGTGTGTGTGTGTGTGTGTGTCCATGTGTGTATGTGCTCGTTGCGTCACGATAGACCGTTGTAATTTTGACGTTACAGTCTCCTTACTTTACGTGCAGCCACGTCAAAGACCAAAAGTCTCTCAGTGACGCTGACGGCCGTTGCGGGTGCAGACAACAGAACCAGAAGAAAAGCAAGCCATCTCAAGTGCCCACAAGCCCTCTCCCTCACCCACCCCCGACTCTGTGATGGCTGTACATGGGCTCCTTCGAATGACGGCGGCAGAATGCAACCCCGTGATTGAAAGCGAATCATCTGCATGGACTCATTACCGTCTCAACCGCCTGCTGTAACGCCTGTGATTTCAGTGGTTGGTGCGAGGCCCATGTCTGCAGTGTTTTACTTGTTGCACCAGAGGCACACGGGAAGGTGCAGCTACCAGGTTGTGTCTATTCTTCCTTTCCTTTCCCCTACTGTTAGCGATTCGAATAGTCGACTCTCTACCTCTGCTTCAACATGTCGCACAATCTTGACTTCTGAGACAGCTTCACTCAAGCGATGTGTATCTCCCCTATTTCCCCTGCCCCTCATATCTTTTTTTTTTTTTTGATAGTGCCTGCGTTTCAGTGATCCACGGGAATGACAGGCGGGCTTACTGGCCTTCAGCCTGGCCGCGCGTACCGTGTCGGTTTTGCTGAGTACTCCTTGGAGAAGGCGTGGTTCTGCCAATTCTGCATTGGCATCTTGCTCTGTGTTAACAATGGCGCCTGCTTCTGCTTTGGCATCTTCAGCCCGTACATGAAGGGTGGGAGTTTCAGATACAGCCAGTTCCAGATTGACGCTGTTTCCACGGTTGGAGTGCTGCTCAGCTACTTTTCCGTGCCGACTGGATTTTTGTATGACCGCAAGGGCCCAGCCGCCACGTTACTTGTCGGTACGCTGCTCAATACGACAGGCTGGGCAGGGATGTACTTAATGTTCAGCGAGAAACTTCCCAGCAACGTCTTTCTCATGGCATTTTTCTATGGTCTCTCGCAGTTCTCTGCGAGTTTCTTTGAAACAGGCACGGTCCTTACCAGCTTGAAGTCTTTCTCCTGCTATCAAGGGCGCGTCATCCTCATTCAGAAGACTTTTATGGGCCTCGGCAGCTCTTTAGTGGCGCAGATCCACATTGCCTTCTTTGAAAAGACATTCAAGGGCGTTGCGCCCTTTTTTGTCTTTCTGCTTCTCTACTCTGCCTTCGCGGGTGCGTTGGGTGTGCGGTATTTGCGCCTACCAAGCGCTACAACGCGCTGCGTCGGTCTCAACGTCGAGGACGCTGACACGCGCGCCCGCGGTGGTGGTGAACCGCGCATGTTCGCGCGTCCTTTCACCGTCGGCAGCGTCATTCTTTGCTTTAGCGTGGCTTTTATTTTGTTCGTATCTCTGATCGAAAACTACGTCCATCCGCTGAGTATTGCCTTGCGCACAACGATCGGAATCGCGACAGTGAGCCTCTGTGCATCCTTCACTGCGATGATCTTCACGGCACCTAGCTACGAAGTCAACCGGCAACAGGGCGCCTGCATAGAGGGGGAAGACCCGGTTGGACAGGTGTCAGTCTCAGATGCGTCGGTTGCTGGCAGCTCACCCTCTAAAGCTGCGGTAGGGGGGGAGGACAATCGTTGCTCCGAGGCGGCCAATGAGCTAGGCTCCTGCACGGTGTTACTGGAGGCGCATGAGCCGACTGCTAAAAAAGATTATGGCTTAGCGATAGCAGCGACAGATCACAAGGCTCCCCCCGCACAACCATTGGAGCAGTTCCATGTCGAGGATGACGGAACCCAGAGTGCGCTTGTTCAGTTAAACGCGCAATCCTTGTGGGAAAACCTACAGCACTGTGAGCTGTGGTTACTGTGGTTCGTTTGCTTTGGGGCATGGGGCGCCATGACAGTGGTGTCGTCTAACAGTACGTACATTTACCAATCTATGGCAGGCGATTCCTTCTCTCTCACCGTCAACACTGTGTTTGTTTCCATCTACGGAGTGGCCAGTGCAGTGGGTCGCATTCTTGTTGGCGCGCTTTACCCACACCTGGAGCGGCGGAGAATCCCTGTGTCAGTGCTCTTGCTCTTCGCCCCGGCCCTTAACGTTATTGGGCTGCCGCTTTTTTTAGTTATACCACCTCGTGCTCTCTTTGTGCCGTTTTTTCTTGTCGGGCTGGGTGTAGGCTTTTCCTGGGGGAGTACAGTGCTTACCATCACCTCTCTCTTCATCACCAAGAATTGCGGCAAGCACTACAGTTTCCTGTACACGGCGGGCATGCTTTCACCGCTCATCTTCAACATCGCGCTCTTCGGCCCGCTGTACGATTACTACGAGACGAAACACGGTCACGGGACGCAGGGCTTCTGCGAGGGTGCAATATGTATTGCCATCCCATTATTGGTGTGTATGATAGTGAACATTTTAGCAGTGCCGTCCGCGTACTTTTTTTATAAGCGCACAACAGCACCGCTCTAGTTGGTGTGCAGACTTTCGCTCTATGGAGTCGCGTTGATGGCATGGACTCGAAAGCAGACCAGAAGGCAAAATTGTGCAAGCATACCATTCAGCCATAGTGGCTGCAGTGAAGATTTTTATCGTCTCTTGGTGGAGTAGGATTTAATTGCTTTTTTTTTTAGCTCCCCCCTCCCCCTCCGCCGAAGGAGGGGGCTGCTACCCCCACCGCTGGAGCTCCACTTGAGGGCCCTTGTCATCTTTTGTTTTCGTTGCCTTGTCAACAGGCGTCCTGCATTGTGTAACAACGTGAGGAAAAAAAAAGCGGGGCGGGAAGTGGAAAGGTGTTTGGTGTTGTACATTACCGCTATTGAAATAATCCGTATTCAAAATTACGAACAAATGTTCGGTTTATTGGTGATTCGTTTTTCTTTTTTTTTTCTCGTTGCGTCTTCGCCTTGTGTACTGCTTGACTCGTTTGTTACCGAACATATCATTTTTCTATTGTGAGTGGGTAGAGGAAAGGGAGTACGTGTATATGTCTTGTATATGTTCAAAAATCAGAAGGCAAGAAGCTCTCTTTCCCCTTCCACCGCCTTTGATTGAAACTACATCTTTCTTGTTGTTTTATGAGTCCGTTCTGCGAGAGGCAAAAAGAGCGCTGCTATTCCCTTCCCTTTTCCTGGCACAGAATGTGTTGTGTGAAGTGCCCCCCCCCCCCCCCCCCCCTCCCCCCCCCCCCCCCCCCTCCGAGGCCATGCGCTTTAGCACTTCGGAATTGGCCATCTGAAAAGGTGCTCTGCAGCAAGCACTACAAACAGCTTTTCACGCACGCCGCTGCCCTGTGTACCATTGTCCGGCTTGCTCAGGCTTTCCCACCTCAGCACAATGAGGACCGGCGGGCAAGTCCATCTCGACCACATGGCTATTACATGAATGGCACACATGACTTCACTAACATGGATTATCCAAGTCAAGGCGGCTCAGACAAGGATCGCTGACGTCAGTCGTCGCTAAAATATATACACTGACTTTTCCACAGTGTAGCAATTGGATGGTCTACCCAGCAGAGAGGCGGCTCTGCGGTGACAAGGGTGCAGGTAACTGTTTCCCTCACAGAGTGGGTAGTAACTCCTCTCAGTCTCCGCACACTTAGATGTATGTGTGTTGAGGATGATCCAAACAGTGCCACCACTGCAGGATAGAAGGGGAGGGGGAGAGGAGGGGGGGGGCGAATATCGAAGCCCCCGGTGACTCGTGTACTTCATCGCCAGTGGAGTGATGCGCGTCTGCGAATAAAGAGCTGAGTTACAGGAACAGTCACGGAGAAAGAAAGAACGAGTTCACGTGTGGTTTCGGTCAAAGAGTGGATACGAGGAGGCACGACGTGATTCTTCGCTCCAATACTCTCCTCCGTAGCCCTTAAATTCTCTTTTTCATTCCTTGACCCCACCCCCCTCCCATCTTAAAGCCTCGGGATTCTGACAGGATGATATTTGTTGGTGGTGGTAGTGGTAGTGGTGTGTGTGTGTGTGTGTGTGTGTGTGAACAAAAGCTCTTTCATTATTCGCACCAATCAGGGCCATTCTGTTGAGCCGTACGTAGCCACACTATTAGAGATGAGCATTGCCTTGTCACCGCGATTGACGACCACGACAACGGCGTGACTCGGACCCCCCCATGGACCCCACAAACAACAGTTGCGTTTGTTGCAAGGCGTGCCCCGCTTCTCCAGAAAAATGTGGAGGTCCATTCCGATAATCTTCACGAACATTAAGAGCATGTACTGTATCTGTCGCGTCCGCTCCAGCGAAAAGCGAGTGTCCGCGTCGACCGACGGGGTACTGTACATTGGTGGGGGTGAACAAAGTCAATATGGTATCGGGCTGGGGCGTCTGCACCGTCAAGAATCGTTGAGTCGCGGAAAAGATATACTCGCTTCTCGACAGCACTGTACTCACTCATCACGATGTCGCAAACACCGCACCTTCCCACCACCACGGGTGGACGCGAAGGCGAGCTGACCGGAAGAGCACTGTGAGTCACCCCCAGCACGACTGCAGGGTGTGGTGGGATTCCCAACGGAAAGGACGTCTGCAAAATAGGCAGCTTCCAGCCTCAAATCTGTGAACCACTCTACCTTATTCTCCAAAAAACTGAACTGCGCTTTCGGTGTGTTTGGGCACGGATCAACCCTCGCTTTGACGACGGCTTTCTGCATGAAAAGGGGAGTACCTCCACGATGCACTGGCCAAGACGAATCGAGCTTTGCTAGTCCGCCTAGAGACATACTGCTCGGAAATGTGGTGGAGAGGCTCTTCTTCCCCTCCGCCCCGAAACCTTGCACCCAACCTTTATGTCGTACCCATCTCCCCATCGCTTGGGGCCATTGCATAAAGTGCTCAGCGGACTCGGGGCAATGCTTTCAGAAAGACACCATCGTTTGGTTCGTGGTGCTCTAGCAACGTTTCCAGTTTCTCTGCTACCTTCGCCTGCCCTGTAAGCGGGCCAAACATACGGTATACTGCGTCCTTTCGTACATTCTTCAACGCTGGTATCAAAAAGGGATGTCCGCGCTTTTTTTGAATGAACTTGTTTCCACAGATTTCGTTATTCCATTGAGAGATGATGAGCCATGCTAGCTGTGGGTGAATTGGCGTGCGCGCAGTACTTGGATTCACGCATATCGGTGTCTGTCTCATGACAGCGTGGTCGTCAAAGAAGGGGATTGCTGTCTACATATTGTAATTCCCCCAGTTTATATATATATATATTTGGGGGCGGGGGATGGGAGGTCTGTATAGATGTTTTTTTATTTCGTGCACGTGCTGCAGCACGTCTGAGGTTGCGCCGAGTGGACATCAAGAGAGAAAAAAACTCTTTCTCCTGCATCTGCACACCTTGAAGAGCGCGAAAGATTTCGACCTCGGTGAAGTCTTCCACATCCTCTATCGCGAGCAGGTGAACTGGTGATCAGGACCTTTACCTTGTTCAGCACGGGATAAAGCCAGATAAGTCCACCGCTATCAACGGCCCGCAGTCAGCGTACTCGGCGACAACGGCTGTGATTTCTTGGCGTCTCCCCAGAGGGTCTTGTACGCCATGATGAGACAGTGCGACGCGCACGAGCATTATTCATTGACAAAACAAAACAAACACCGACTGAACCCAAAAAGACGTGCACCCTGCCGACAGCGGCGTCAAAGTACGATTCTGCTATAGTGCAAAAACGCATGATCTAAAGTTGTGGGTACTGCCATTGCGACTGAATCCCTAACACAGGGTAGAACACGTGCATCTTGTTTTCAACAAGTTTTGTTTAGGTGCGAAACAGAAACTTTTCGTGTACCTTGTCGGTGATGCGTGAGACCTTACGACCCCAATCATTACCTGTCCACTTACCTCTCACCTCTTTATCCGTGCATATTTTCTGCGCGATACACACGGTAACACTCCCTTATAAATGACATTTCTCGTCGTGCTTTGATTGACACATCATGCACGGCGAACGTACAACAGCTGCTTTTTTTGAACACGAGTACAAAGGCGCTTCCGAGGAGTTGGTGAGAATCAGGATAGAACATAGGAAGAAACCAGCGCTGCCGCCGCACACCCTTCTCTGCGGCGTGGCTGCAATGTTGTGACTGCGTTTGTTGAGACATTTGTGTATACCTGCGTCTCTTTCTCCCCGATCTCACTCTATTCTCACTCTATTCTCTCTATTTTTCGATTGTTCCCCTCTATCCCCGGCTGGTGCTTCTTGTGTATACGCCCCGCATTCTGACTTGCCTATTCTCTGTCGGTATCCCTTGTTGTGCGCGCCCGCTTTCGCTCTCCAACCACACCAAGTGTGCGCGTGTGGATACTTGGGTGCGCCCGATCTGTTGTCTGCCCTTGCAGTTGCCTTTATTTATTGAAGACAAGGAAGGAGAAAAGGTGAAGCGTGTAGTTGAGAACAATCGCCTCCCTGGGACGTAACCATTTCTCAGTCACGGCTCAGGTTTATGCATAGGTCGGAGGATGGGAAGGTAGATGTAGCTGTGCGGCGCTTCCGGGCGTGGAGCGCGCCGGCCGCACCGCTTAGCCACATCTGCGGAAGCCACGACGGCGCCTTCGTGAGGTGCACCGCAGGAGGAATTGCTGGTAACCCTGCCGACCGCCCGCTTCCGCCTTCCATCTATCGACTTTTTCCCACACGAACCGCTTTTACTGAGGCTGACATTCCTTTTAGTGTAACACCGGTGGAATCCTCTAATGGGGTGCGGCACGCAACAGGCTCCTCGCAGAAGCAGGCCGACACCGTAGACGCTCTAAGGGCCGAGCTGATAGTCGCCAAGAACCAGATAGAGCTGCTCAACACGACAAGCAAAGAAATGTTTCACCGCTACGGCGAACTCGAGGCGGTGAATGCAGAGCTGAGAGACACCACCCAGCGCTTGCGCGATGCGAACGACGACCTGGAAGCACGACTCGCGCAACGCGACGAGATGCTAAATGAGCAGCAGCACATAATCTCGCACCTGGAAAAAAAGCTCGAGGAGTTTAACCGCTTCAAGTCGACCGCTCTGTCCTCAGGGAGCAAATCTCTTAATGGCGATCCGAAATGAGGGGCCGGTGATATTGGTGCATCGTTCAAAGTTGTGGTGTAGGCGCTCCTATTGTTTACAAGAGGTTTCTGCTGTCTTGTGTGCGCCTGGCTGTAGTAAAGTGGCAAGGGCCGTAGGACAGTAATTTTATATTCGTGAATTACCAGTTTGGCGATTTACTTGAGTTTGCTCTTTTTTTTTCCGTTTATGCTCGTGGCTTTTTTTCTGTTTTATTTTATAGCGGAGGTACTCTCGTCTTGCATGTTCATATTGCGCGCTGCGGTGTACGTGTGTTTATCTGTGTGTATGTGTCTGTGTGTGTCTGTGTGCGTGTGTTGTCGGATGTGTCTGCCAGGTGTGTCATTGTAAAGCACACCACTGTGAGGCTAGAGCGTAACCCGACACTTTTATACAAACATCAAACAGGCACCGGTCTCAAAAGATGACGAAGATATAAATTTACAACTGATGCCCCGTCAATGCTGTACGAGGGATGCTGCGAGATTGTCTAAAAGGGTCACACAAGGGGTTTCACTACACAACACCCGATGTTGAAATCAAAAGCTGCCCTCAACCCGAATTACGGGCTCTGTCCTGCTGACCGTAAATGTTCGCCACAGCAGTAATCGCAGATGGCATTCCCATACAATCCTGACACCGAAGCTACCACTACTACTACTCCGATGCGCTCCTCTTTCTTTGCTTACAAAATACCGCGTCACTTGACTTAATCATTGCCGACAAACGAAAGAGTCGGTGCGGTGAAAACCCCCTTGAAAAAAAATTACACCTGCGACGGTAACTCAGCAAGACGCGCTCAGTGAGGGAGGCCGCTCCAGCTTGCAAAAGGGGTTCATGGGGAGTTCACGGGTAGGTAGACTTCAAATCCTGATCCAAGAGCGAAAGGTGCTTGAGGAGCCACAGTTGCAGGGGAGGGTGCCACTGCGTTCCAGTTGCAGCCACCGGCACGATTCGTCAGCTTGAGAAAACCCAATCCGAGGTCTGAGCGAGAGGTGAGAGAGTACTTCTTCACCCCCAAAGGGTGACATGACCGCAACAGGGGCACCAGCAATATATAGATATCGCCTTTGAACAGGCACTGAATTACCCCACACGACACCGTGACTGCGGCCTCAGAGTGAGCATCCAGGTCCCTGAACGAGTGGTTTGCCGCGATTGAACCTCCACAGAACGTGGAACCTGCGAAAGCGCCGTAATGCACTGTGAAAGCCTCCCGAGGCGGAAATCTCTCTCTCCCCGTAAAGAAGAACGTGGAGTCCTTTTGAGGTCTTTGCGCCTCCACATTAGCCGCGGTGCAAAAAAAGACACACGCTGTGTGAAAACACAGCGAGGGTGTGTTCCTCACCAAGTCTTTGTGCTTTTGAAGATGGGCGCGCAAAACCCGCTCGTCCCCGTCCCTGATTCATATCGTAGTTTTGTGTATCCTTGTTAGAGAAAAAAGACCACTCCGTGCTCCACCGAGCCAATACATCACATGCGCTCGTGCTATTCCAGACCGTTGGCAAGCCGAACAGTTTCCGAGTACATGCTTGCGTGCCCGTTGACGCTGCAAGCTCTGCAAAACCAGCAACGCGCACGCTCGTTGCGCCAGCTCACGTGTCGTTTTCTCCCGCTCACAACCGTCGTCACCTCATCGTAGTGAGTTCCCTGAACGTTGGAGGGCAGGGTTCCTGTGCACCTCGCTGTTCAAACTGCTGCGAGTATATAGGCCAGTCGCATCGGCATCGCCGCATTCCTGCCGAGGTTTGTACGTTGCCAAAAAAAATTTTTTTTTTGGGGGTAGCAGTTTCCACCCCGATTACGGTAGACACCGGCGGGTCATAGGGGTTAGGGTGCATAGGGTTAGGGTCAGGGTCATAGGGTTAGGGTCAGGGTCATAGGGTTAGGGTCAGGGTCATAGGGTTAGGGTCAGGGTCATAGGGTTAGGGTCAGGGTCATAGGGTTAGGGTCAGGGTCATAGGGTTAGGGTCAGGGTCATAGGGTTAGGGTCAGGGTCATAGGGTTAGGGTCAGGGTCATAGGGTTGGGGTCAGGGTCATAGGGTTAGGGTCAGGGTCATAGGGTTAGGGTCAGGGTCATAGGGTTAGGGTCAGGGTCATAGGGTTAGGGTCAGGGTGCATAGGGTTAGGGTCAGGGTGCATAGGGTTAGGGTCAGGGTGCATAGGGTTAGGGTCAGGGTGCATAGGGTTAGGGTCAGGGTGCATAGGGTTAGGGTTAGGGTGCATATAGGGTTAGGGTGCATAGGGTTAGGGTGCATAGGGTTAGGGTGCATAGGGTTAGGGTGCATAGGGTTAGGGTTAGGGTTAGGGTTAGGGTTAGGGTTAGGATTAAAGTTAGGAGTTAAAGTTAAAGTCAAGGTTAGAGTTAGAGTTAAAGTCAAATTAGGGTTAGAGTTAGGTGTCAGGGTTAGGGTTAAGGGTTAGGGTGCATAGGGTTAGGGTTAGGGTGCATAGGGTTAGGGTGCATAGGGTTAGGGTGCATAGGGTTAGGGTGCATAGGGTTAGGGTGCATAGGGTTAGGGTGCATAGGGTTAGGGTGCATAGGGTTAGGGTGCATAGGGTTAGGGTGCATAGGGTTAGGGTGCATAGGGTTAGGGTGCATAGGGTTAGGGTGCATAGGGTTAGGGTGCATAGGGTTAGGGTGCATAGGGTTAGGGTGCATAGGGTTAGGGTGTAGGGTTAGGGTTAGGGTTAGGGTTAGGGTTAGGGTGCATAG